>NW_024412645.1:5951630-6021824 GCF_014898765.1 Herpailurus yagouaroundi | reverse complement strand
AGAGAGAGAGAGAGAGAGAGAGAGAGAGAGAGAGAGAGAGAGGATCCCAAGCATGCTCCACACTGTCAACACAGAGCCAAACGTGAGGCTCGAACCCACACACCGTGAGATCATGACCTGAGCTGAAACCAAGAGTCAGATGCTTAACTGACTGAGCCACCCAGGTGCCCCTATTTTGGTTTTTAAACATAAATTGGCTTATCCTTGGCTGCCTTTTCCTGATTAAGGGGGAAAAAAAAACCGGATGCAGGCAGAATTAGGTCAATCCAGTTAAGAGCTTTGCTGTCCTTTCAGGCATATCTGAGTTTGAATCCCGGCTTTGCCACTAACTAGCTATGGGACCTCAGACAGGTGACTTGGCTTCTGTGAGCCTCAGTTTCCTTGCAAGGCACTTAGCACAGCACCTGGAAGCTAGGCGGTGTGTAATAACTATCCGCTGCTTTGCACTCCTGAGCTTGATGTATTTGTCAGGGTAGGTAGGGCATGTTATACTGCGGTAACAGACCGCCAACTCTCAGCGGCCTTCGCCCAAAATGCTTGTTCCTCGTGCGCACCAAGCAGCTCTCTCCAGCTGCCACTTCTCCAGGCCGTTTGTGTCTTAGAGCGAGGCCATCTGGGAAAACGTGACGTCGGTGTAACCGCGTTGGAGGGAAAAAGCTTGAGTGTCACTCCAAGGCATAGACTGTTGTTCCATTTCACAGGTGGGGAAATTAAGGCTGAAGGAGTAACACCTCTCGAGCACTTCCCATGTTCCATCCCCTGAACAAAGCACACTGTCTTATACTCTTGTGGCATGCGCCTCCCCTCCCCGCTGTGAGGTACGTGTTATTTTTTTGTTACCCCTGTTCTACAGATGATAAAACTGAGGCTTAGGGAGAAGGTGGGACGTACTTGCCCCGAGTCCCCAAGTTTACAGCCTGGACTCCAGCCCAGGTCTGCTGATGCCTCATTTCTTGTCCCTCCCGATCAAGACAAGGGATTGAAGGACGTGTTGTGCCTTTTGTGAGAGGTGCCATGATGTAGACCAGGGTTTCACATCGCAGCGACCTCGACTCTTGGGGCTGGATCATTCTCTGTGGTGGGGGCTGTCTTGTGAATCGTGGGATGTTGGGCAGCACCCCTGGCCTGTATATAGTGTTTCCAGATTAAACAAAAAAATTTTTTTAATGTTTATTTCTGAGAGAGGGAGAGAGAGAGAGAGCACTGAGCAGGGGAGGGGCAGAGAGAGAGGGAGACACAGAATCGGAAGCAGGCTCCAGGCTCTGTAGCTGTCAGCACAGAGCCTGACGTGGGGCTCAAACCACAAACCACGAGATCACGACCTGAGCTGAAGTCAGACGCTTAACCAACCGAGCCACTCGGGCGCCCCTCATGTTTCCGGATTTTACCAAATGTCCCTTGGGGACAAAATCGCCCACCGTTGAGCACCACTGATATATGAATGGTAAGAGCCCAACGTGGGAGCCAAGAGATGTGACTTGAGGTCCCTGCCAGGCCCCGGATAACCATGTGGCCTTAGCTGACAGACTCTGGGAGAAGCCAAGATGTTAGTAGGGCCTTGGAATTTCCTAACTTTTAGGTTTCCTAACTTTGACTCCTGGTGTAATTTTGGGCAGGTCTTTCTACTCCGATAAAGCATTTTTTCCCCCTGTGGCTACGAAATGGAGCAGGTGGCATATACCAACAGAGGTGTTATGACACAACATGCTTGTCCGGTGCCCTGCATGGTACTCGGCACACAGTCAGTGCCTTCTTGTCATTCTAGCTGTGACCTGTCACACGAGAAGCGGGCAGGGTCACACTCCCAGCATTTGAAGATATTTCCGTGGTCTGTTGAATTCCTGGTCCTGTGTCATCAGGCTCCACGTCCAAATATTTGCCTTCTGCCAAAGCCAGAAATTACCTGCCAGCCCACATTCCCGTCACTCGCCAGCTTGATTTCTAGAAACGGCCCTTCCCTAGGCACACCTATAATTTGACATCTGTAATACCTCAGTTAGTGGCCAGAAGTCTGTTCTTTCTTCTTGGTAATTGCCTTCTGCTCCAGGGAAGGGGAGGGATAGATGTGGGGCTGTGTTGAGGCAGCTGCCCCCCACCCCCCACCCTCTGTGCCATCTGGGCAGGAAGCACCCGGAAGGCTCTAGAACCTCTGGTGCTCAGTTCAAAGAGTATACCGAGGCAGCTGCCCTGGTAGATGATGGGTAAACAGAGTTTCGTTATCCATAAAAGTTTTTATATGAGCCCTGGAAGCAAGTGTAAACAGATCACTGAGGGACAGGACTTTGGCATCGATTTCCTCTTCCAAGAGCTGCTCCTGAGCTTTGGTTGTCACGACATCTAGATCATTCCACCCCACCCTTTTCGTGTTGGGGGAGCCAAAAAGCCCAGAGAGGGAAAGAGACCTACAGAAAGTCACACAGCAAGTCAGTGACAATCCAGACTGGGACTTGAGGTTCCAAATTCAAAGTTGGGGTATTTAGGGGCTATGCGGTTCTGAACCTTGATGTCCTTCAGAGCTGAGGGACAGACATTTACAGAGCTCCTATTGTCTGCAAAACTCTGTGTGAGGCATTAAAGGTCACGAGACGAGACGGTTCCTGCCTTTGGGGAGTTTTCCGAAAAGCGATTAAGAGGAGTATCCAAACCGTGCAGCCTTGAGCCCACCTCTTCTCCATGGCATCTGCTGTGGGGCTCAGTTTCCCTGTCTGTAGATGGAGGCTCCGGTGTGGCCTTTTAGGGCCTTCCCAGGGGCAGCGGCCTGGATTCAAATACCCACTCCCCCATCTGCTAGCTGTGTGACTTTGCCCAAACCTCAGTTTCCCTGTCCGTAAACCGGGAATCGTAGTACTTAGGACAGCGAGAATTCCTTTGTAACAAGCGTAAAACGCCCAGCAGAGCACTTGGTGTGTGGTGAGTGCCTGATTGGTCACAGCTGGTAATCACATGTGCTTCACTGTCCCCGGCCTCCCTTTCCACCCACCTCCTCCTGGCCTTTGCACAAGCCGGTCCCCTGCCTGGGATGCCAAGATGGTGGCACGGGCTCCCTCGGAATTTTGAGGAGAGCTGGTGGGCCTGGCTCCCTGCCGCCCTCCCAGATTCCTTTGCTTGCACTTGGCTTCCCCACCCACCTCGCGGGACTCACCCCTCTGAGCCCCCCCCCCCCGCCCTCCCTGAGTTGCTACTTTATGAGGGGAGCATATTTGGTGGTTGGGTGGGGCTGGGGGTCATCCACAGCCACCGCTAATTAAGGAGAAAGTGGCTGCAAAGGGTTAATCAGAGGCATTCTGCTTTATAACCGAGGGAACAACAGTTGGAGGTTTTTCATATCCTACGCTGGAGATTTTTTTTTTTTTTCTTTCCTCATGCATAAATACGAGGCCTTTTGGGGGAGGGATGAAAAAAGGAACAGGCTGTCAGAGCCCTGCTTAATGAGTTTCCTAAGCTTTTCATATAATGCGGAGCCCCGTGGATTTTCAACAACTCTGTGCCATCAGTGGAAAAATGTAATCCCTCCAGGTTTCTGAGCCGAATCGTGGGGAAGAGTCAGTGCTGCTTCAGCGGCATCTGATGGCTGAGGCAGGTGGGGAGGTGGAGGAAACGCAGGGGTGGGACACTCAGGAAGGCTGGGTTCGAATCCTGGTGCTGCCCCTTCCTGTGTCTGGGGCCTTGACCTCTTTGAGCGGTGGTTTCTGCCCTTGCAAAAGGGGGCTAACAGTGAGGACCAAAGTCAGACTTTGACCGGCACCTTGAGCTGGCTCAGTGAGAAGAGTCTCGGGTGGGGATCTTACAGGTCTGATGTAGGCCCCAGAATCTGCCTGTGTAGCGGGAAGCCCGGGTGGAGACAGCCACCCTCGAATGAACAGTTCCTTAAAGTGGGTCACTCAGTGGGAATGCAAGTTGGTGCAGCCACTCTGGAAAACAGTATGGAGGGTCCTCAAAAGACTAAAAATAGAACTACCCTACGACCCAGCGATTGCATCACTAGGCATTTATCCACGGGATACAGGTGTGCTGTTTCTAAGGGACACATGCACCCCATGTCTATAGCAGCACTGTCAACAATAGCCAAAGTATGCAAAGGAGCCCAAATGTCCATCGATGGATGAAAGGATACAGAAGATGTGGTATCTAGATACAATGGAGTATTCCTCGGCAATCAAAAAGAATGAAATCTTGCCATTTGAAACTACATGGATGGAACTGGAGGGTATTATGCTAAGTGAAATTAGTCAGTCAGAGAAAGACAAATATCATATGACTTCACTCATAGGAGGGCTTTAAAATACAAAAAAGATGAACATAAAGGAAGGGAAACATAAATAATATAAAAACAGGGAGGGAGACAAAACATAAGAGACTTAAATATATAGAACAAACTGAGGGTTGCTGGAGGGGTTGTGGGAGGGGGGATGGGCTAATTGGGTAAGGGGCATTAAGGAATCTACTGAAATCTACACAAAATCACATATTGTTGCACTATATGCTGACTAACTTGGATGGGAATTAAAAAAGTAAAAGAAAAAAGTGGGTTACTCAGCAAACGTGCCGGCTACCTACTGTGTGCCAGGCACAGTTGGAGGCCCTGGGATACATCAGGGAACAAGACAGAGACAGTCCCTGCTCTCAAGGACAGTATGTGGTCACAGAAGGGCATGCTGTCTAACATCTTGTACTTGAATGAATGAATGAACAAATGCATGGGTTGTTAACACCCCTGTTCTTTTTTTTTTAAGTTTATTTACTTTCAGAGAGAGAGAGTGTGCACACACACACACACACACACACACACACACACACACACACACGAGGGTGGGGGAGGGGCAGAGAGAGAGGGAGACCCAGGATCCCCATGCTGTCATCACAGACCCCGACGTGGGGGCTGGATTTCACGAGTTGTGAGATTGTGACCTGACCTGAGCTGAAACCAAGAGTCGGATGCTTAACCCACTGAGCCACCCAAGTGTCCCGTTAACACTCCTGATCTTGGAGGTGTTTCTGCACTTTCCTCCAAATTCTTCCCGGTGATTCTTACTAGACTGTAAAGCAACACTGAGAAGTATTTGCCCTTTCACGTCCCCAGAGCCCAGCACTCACCTGGAGCATTCTTGCTACTCGTAAATACCTGACAGACAGATGAATGAGTGAATGCAGACATAGACCCATGAATGGGCTCTAAGCCCCTGAGTGGCTGCCAGCCAAATTCGTTGAGTGGACCACTTACAGGGCTCAGTAGGGCTGGGCTTTCTTGCCAGGAACAGTTTGGGAGGCTCAGGATGGCACATCAGGGTTCTCTGGACAGCAAGCAGTGTCTTCCTCTTGGGGTCATGGCTGAGTCTGTGGATCACAGACTCGGGGGCTTATGCCTGTCGAGTCTCAGGAACTTGAGAGTCAGACCTTGTCTTGAGCAGCCAGAGAAAGTCCAGCTTTATTCTCACTCAGCTCCCCTAGCTGGTACCCTCCAGGCCACTTGGGTTTTCTGTGGGCGCCCCTGCCCCATCTCTGGGTCCCATCCCCCATAAGCCATCTCTCTGGACCCCAAGATTCTCACAGTTACTCTGGGCTCACGGTCTTTGTTTATGTGGCCACGTGGGGTTGGAGTCAGACAGCCTTCCCTAGAGCTAATCTGGAATCCTTGCTGAACTAACAGGAGGTGTGGCCAGAGAAAGGTTTCTTATTAGCTGGTTTGGAGCCCACCTTCTGCTCATTTATTCAGCTAACCTGTTTTAAGAAGGTGCTATGGGGGCATGTGGGTGGCTCAGTCGGTTGAGTGCCTGACTTCGGCTCAGGTCATGATCTTGCAGTTCATGAGTTGAGCCCTGCATCAGGCTCGCTGCTGTCAGCACAGAGCCTGCTTCGGATCCTCTGTCCCCTTCTCTCTCTGCCCCTCCCCTGCCCTCTCTCTCTCTCCCTCTCTCTCTCAAAAATAAATAAACGTTAAAAAAAAAAAAAAAAAAAAAGAACATGCTGTGTTCCAAGCATGGGGCTGGCATGCATTCACTCTCTCCCTCTCTCTCTCTCAAAAATAAATAAACATTCAAAAAAAAAAAAAAGTACATGCTGTGTTCCAGGCATGGGGCTGGCGTGCACTCATGTGCACGACGTCACTTTCCTCCCACGATCACCCTGACGAGTCTCCAAGGGAGGCACACACTTAGTGGCTGGGTCCCTGGCACGCTAAAGCTCGGGCTTCTCCCTGCTGCTTTCTCCGCACCTCTGCTCCTGGAGCTGAGATGCTGAGGTGCTTTGCTGTGGCTCTCCCCGAAGAATGTAAGTGCTGTGAGGACAGCGGCCTCCCTTTGTTTCATTGAGAGTCAGACAAGGCGAGTTAGATAAAGCACAGACTCTGGAGCCTGATGCGTCTGTTCAAATCCCAGCTTTGCAACCCTGTTCGCTGTGTGACAGATGCAACTTACTTCACAGCTCTGTGCCTCAGTGTGCTAATCTCAGAGGGGGATCGTATCAGTCCTTCATAGAGTTGTTGGGAAGGATACATCGGCTGACACGTATCAAAGCACCTAGGGCCGTGCCTGGCACATAGCTGGCTGTAACCGTGCTTAGTACTGATACTAATATCATTCTATTCACTGTTGCAGGAATGTCATAAATTCGTAAAATATTATAAATATTTTGGAGGTATGATTTGCGTGCAGCAAAGGGCATATACCTTAAGTGTACAGTTTGATGAGTTTTGACAAATGCATATACCAGTGTAAGGACCCCACACCTCTATCAAGATCTAGAACATTCTCACCACCCCCCAGAAAATTATTTCAAACGCCTTCCAATCATTCTGCCTTACCTGGCACTTAATAAAACTTCTTGAATGAATGAATGAATGAATGAGTAAATGAATGAATAAACGAAATCCATTTTTTTGATCCTAAACCTCCCTTTTATTTTTTAATGTTTATTTATTTTGAGAGAGAGAGCACGAACAGGGGAGGGGCAGAGAGAGAGGGAGGGAGAATTCCAAGCAGGCTCCACACTGTCAAGGCGGAGCCAGATGCGGGGATCAGTCTCAGGAACCCATGAGATCATGACCGGAGCCGAGCCGAGGCTCAACTGACTGAACCACCCAGGCGCCGGATCCCAAACCTCTTTATGCCATTTGTGCTTGGAATCATTGTTGCTTAACTTGATTCGTTGTTATGTAAATGTATGAAATAGGAGTGCAAAAAGAAAGCCATCATGCTATGAAGGCTTCAGCGTACTGAAAAGATCTCATAAAGGGAAATTGCTTAAAAAAAAAAAAAAAAATCCAGCGCTATTTGGGTGGAGAAATCTCAACCGTCTGGATGGGTTCTCCACTCAGGATCCCCGTGTGTCCGGGCCTCCACTGAGAGCTCGAGACACTGCCTGTGCCCTCCCTGGCCCCTGCAGCAGCAGGGGGATCCCATCCTCTGGGCTGAGAGCCCTTCTCCCCACCGCCCCTTCCAACCTGTCCTGTCCTGGGGAAGCAGAACTTAGTGTCCCAGACCTGCGGAATAGGGGAGGTGAAGAAGCTTGCACAGCACGTTCTCCTGGTGGTTTTCGTGGGGATGAGGGGACCGGGAGGTCTCCGCATGGCTCCGGCCCCCACACCTTACCCACCACACCCCAAATCCCAGTTACTCCTTGATCTTTGTAATAGATCGGACTAATGTGACATTGCTTTAAGAGATTTTCTAAAGCTAAAAGAAGGAAAAGGAAAGTGGAAATTGGGCACTGTGGTGCCCTCCACTGCCCACCCTCAAGAGACGAGGAGACGTGCAAACAGGGCCAGCCTTGCGAGTGCTACACGGCGCTACAGGGGCAGGTGATGTTCTGAGTCTGGGCTGCTAATCCCGAGTTCTGAGTCTTCCACCCTGGTCCTGCTCTGGAGAGCTGAGACTAGGGGGCCTGCCCGCAGCCCAGCCCACATGATGCTCATTTAGGGATCGTGATGCACGGGAGCGCAGCCTGCACCTGCTACCTGGTTAGCCCGCAGGTCGTGCCTGATCCCCTGGGTCTCAGCCGGGTCCAGCTGCTTTGCTTCTAAGGAGGGCTTTGGTCCGGCCTTTCTCTGCCTGGCAGGCAGCCCAGGGCTGCTCATTCCCTCTGGAGAGGTGGTGATGAAGTCACCCTCCACGCCCCTGTGCTGTGTGGCTGGTCAGGTGAAGGGGCCATTTGTACCCGCTCAGGCTGATGTCATCCCAGGAAACCATTCAGCGCTGGGGGCCACCTTCAGCCCTGGCTGCCTGCCCGCCTGTCGCCTGGGTCCTGTTTTGTTTGTTATATGGGGCGGGCCCAGGGAGGGCCCTGTGGTTGGTGGAGACACCTTCTTCACTCTGCTGTCTGAGAACAGGGTGACGCGATCCCTTCTGTCACAGAGACCCTTAGGGGTGTGCGGCAGACTGGTTCCAGGTTCAGACCCCAAGTATGCCACCTCCCAGCGGGATCTCTGAAAGGTGGTGACGGGGGCATCACCTCCCAGGGTTGTTTGGTGATAAGTCCGAGGTGATGCATCCAAAACTGCTGGGTGCAGTGCCTGGGCCCTCAGGCGCACCTGTCGCTGGCCACTGTTGTGATCACGGTGGTGGTGGTGGCTGTCACTTTTATTGTAGGGGAGATGGTTATGAATGACATTTGTATTATTCCCAGAATTAAGTCCAGCTTGTCAACCAACGCAAAAACAAACGAGACGTACTTGCTCCCTCCTGGATCCCCATTTGCTTTAAATCAGTGCAGTTTAACCAGACCCGTCATCGGTAAACGTGATGTGGGTCACTCCCCACACCTTCGCTTGGGTAAGGCTCTCAGCCTCCCAATTTGCAAAACCCCGTTAGAGAACTGAGGTTCCCCAAAAATGCAGGGTCCCTGGTCTCTGGACAGTCTGACATAATTGGTCTGGGATGCTGTCCTGGAAGGTAGAGTCCTCAAAGCTCCCCAGGTGATCCTGCCAGGGCCTGCGAACCCCTGGGTCAGGCAGACTAGCCTAAAGAACCCAGGCTCCTGAGTAAGACAGACACAAGATCAAATCCTAGGTCTGCCACTTGGCTTGGGGGCAACCGGGCACAAATTCCTACACCTGTCAGAGCCTTGGTTTTCTTACCTGTAAAATGTTTCGAGAGGCTGTTGGGAGGGCCACAAGACCAATGTCAGAGTGGACATTTCACAGATGTGTTCCTTGGATATCAGGGCAGGGCAGGGAAGGCACCTGTCCAACCAGCCATTCCCACCTTGTCCCTGTTGCAGATTTCTGTTCCTGCTTTCTCCCCTCACTTTTCCGTTCTGAGAGGTTCCCAGAATTCCATTTTACTACACTTAACACGTTGATAGGTGCTCCATGCATAAAGAATACCAAGAGATGATGCCTTTAAGAGTCACGTGGTTAAACAATGTTTTTAACGCAGGACTTTTCTGAACCTTTTATTTATGCAAATATACATTAGTTTCCTCCAGAGACTGTCCCTGGCATCTTGTTTGTCTGGGATCTCAATCAAGAGAAGTGCCTTAGTCTGCTTGCTGACCTGATGGGGAAGTCTCATGGCAGTGAATGGACACGCCAGTTGTGAGACATCCACTTTCCGAAACGCCAAATCTGGGGGGGGGGGGGGGAATCTGCCTCCAAATGGAGGAATTCAGTAGTATGCGTTGGCTGTGGAATTTACAAAGTGCTCCGTCTGGATCGATATCTTCCATTTCCCCGTCTAGAATTGTATACATTGGTTTCCAATAAGGGACCGTTCTCCAACCTGCCTTTTTGAAGTCGGCAGTAGTACATTCTTTCCTCTATTTTTTTTGGGGGGGGGGTGGAGAGGAAGGTACATGTACAGATGTGTGAATCACTCCCGTCCAGGCGTTGATGAGACAGGCCTAAGAGGGCCCCGAAATTCCACAAGGGGGGACTCTCCATCTGGGCTGGCCCCTCCCTCTTTGTTTGGAGAAGGGGCTGAGCCCGGAGATGGACATGATTTGGCTCAGGTCCTCCCAGCCCCTTAGGGGCAGGCCTGGCATCCAGAATCTCAGCCCTGGACCTGGGATTTTTTTGCTCTTCTCCACCTGGCTGAGTAGCTTGCATGCTGTTTTTACAGCCTGAGCCCGGTTGGCCTCCGATCATTATTGAAATGAGTGGAGGTTTCCGGGAACAGAGCAAATCCATAGAGTTTAATTAATGAATGTGCCAGAGGGCCTTGGCAGCTGGATTCCTGTGTTTACCACAGGCTTGGCTGGCATGCGGTTCAGGAACTGCAAGGAGGGTGGGGTCCATCTCCCCATCAGTCCCTACCTTCCCGGTGGTGGTGGTGTGTGTGTGCAAGAGAGAGAGAAAGAGAGAGAACCTGAAATCTGCCTCCCCCACCCCCTTTAGAGCCCCGTGAGACTGCATAAGGTTTTCTTCATCGCTTTGAAAAGCACTGGCATTTTGTTGTTAGCAGAGCATTCTTTATCAATTTGTCTAAACGAAGTCGGCCCTCGGAGACCCTGGAAATAGAAGTGGCTCTCAAGTCAGCAGACTCAGCAGCGATTTTGTTAGTTCTGTTGTCCAGCACATTAAGCCAGGCCGGGCTCCTCTGGTGAGCAGTAAAGCTCAGATAACCTTGTTGTGCCGAACGGGGATGAGGGAGGCATCGGCGAATCACAGCTGAGCCATGCCGAGTGCTTTGTGGCTCTGCGAGGCAGGACCTCAGCATGGCTGCAGGGCTCCGAGTCGTGCAGACCCGAGTTTGAATCCAAGATCTGCTCTGTATCTGGGATGGGCATGCTCCTTAATGTCTCTGGATCACAATTTCTTCTTCTTCTTCTCTTTTTAATGTTTATTTAACTTTGAGACACACACACACACACACACACACACACACACACACACACAGAGTGTGAGTGGGGGAGGGGCAGAGAGAGAGAGGGAGAGAGAGAGAGAATCCCAAGCAGGCTCTGAGCTGTCAGCACAGAGCCCAACTCAGGGCTTGATCCTACGAACGCCGAGATCTTGACCTGAGCTGAAACCAAGACTTGGACGCGTAACCGACTGAGCCACCCAGGTGCCCCAATGTCCTCCATCGCATGGATTTTGTGTGTTTCCTCTAGTAGCCGTGGCTGCTTGTTTTTCCCTCTGCATTCACACTTTTGAAATTTCCTTCCCACTCTTGAAGTCTAAAGAATCAAAGCCAGACGTGTGACTAATTAACGCCTCTTAAGTGGGGGAAAGATGACCTTTTAGATGTCATTAAAATGACAGCCGCCAAAAGCAGGTGACTCTGCCCCTCTGGTGGGTGTCAGCTCCGGAAATGGACCACGCAAGTTTTCTCTTCTGGTCCGCCCTTGCATTCTGCACCTTCCGGTTCCCTGGGTGGAACTAGACAATAGTCAGAGCAATGCTGATGGCAGATGACATTTGTTGAGTGCTGACTCTGTCCATGCACCATTCCAGCTTCTTCACGGTGCTTAGATGCTTTTCATCCTTACAGGCATCCTGTGAGAGAGGTGTTATTATCCCACATTATGCTGGTGGGGACTGGGGCTCGGGCAGGTGGCATGACTGGTTCAAGGTCACGTAGCTGGGAGGTTACAGAATCTACATTTGACCAAGAGCTTTGGACTTGAGCCCATGAGCATAACCATGGTGCTATCCCCGAACTATAAACCCTGCAGTAACCTGAGTTCTGCGTTGGAAACTGCCCTTATCCTGTTTAGAGGAGGAAGAGGGGAGGGAGCCGATATTCTTATGTAGCTACTCTGGGCTTTGTGTACCAGATGGAATGAGCCCCTTACATGTGTCTACCCTTTCCTTCTCTTTTTATATACCCCTTTCTGCCTCCCTCCCCCCTCCCTTTCTCTTGCGTGCATGTGCATGCGTGCATGTACAAACTCTCTCTCTCTCTCTCTTTCTCTCTCTCTCTGTTTGGATGACGAAATCAAAGCTCAGACACATAAGGGGCAGATTGCACAGCCTATAAACGCCAAAGTTGGAACCCAGACCTGGTGATTCTGAGCCCATTCTTTTTCCCCACACTGAGCCAGGTTGTGGCATCTCTGATCCTGTCCCCACAGAGGAGAAGGGACGATGTGAATCCAGAGCTTGGCATCATCAAAACAGCCCTAGACCAGGAGTCGGGAAGCCTGGTACTTAGTCTTACTCTGACAGGACACCACTGTGGGGCCAGAGAAAATCCCTGCTTTGGCCTCATTGGCCCATTTGTACCACAAGGGGTTGGTCTCCCCAGTTTCTGAGCCTTTTTTACATGCATGTGTATTCTGATTACAGCAGAAGATGCCTCAGTGTTTACCCTGGAGAAAATGAAGCTCAGGGCCGACCTGCAGACCTCTGAGAGATGGTCCCGGCGGTAGGGGAATGAGGCACCTCTGTCCTGTGTATCTTTCAACACAGAACCTAGACGAATAATGGGGTTTTACTTAACAAACAAGAAACTCTTCTTTGGCAGCAAAATAGACAGGTCCCGTCACTGGGGTACCATTTTTGAGGCTGTTGGCATTCAAGCTTATACAACCAATGGCAGGCATTAGGCATTGTAAAATGGTGAGTCTCCTGTCTCCGGAGGAAAGCAAGCTGAGGCTGGGTGCTCTAGACACAAGGCAGAATGGCCTCTCAGATACCTTCCAGCTCTGTAATCCCAGATTCTGATAAAGGATTCTGTGAAAGGATAACCTGCTGGTGAGCCTATGGCAGGGTACCAACTAGGCTTCCGCCCACCTGCTAACTCTAAGTGACTGTCAAAGGCTGCCGGGCTGCACTGTTGCAGATTCTCAGGGCTCCCGGGCCCTCAGTTCTGTAATTGATTATTGATGTCTGCCACACGCGTTGTGGCAAGCCAGGAGGTGTTGTTACCACTTTCTACTTTTATCTTTGCCGTTTTTCTAAGGAGTAGCAGTTTGTGTTTCCAATAGGAGATTATTACTATGTATTTTAAAATCCAGGGACAGGAGGGCATGGATGTCAACAGCCATAATAGCGCAGCAGCAACCCCCCAGCTCCTGCACCCGGAATTCTCCATCCCACTACTTTATCAGGTCTATGGGGTCTCTCTGTGGGGGTCAGAGGCTTTGGGAAAGTGTCAGGGAATCTTGGAGTGCTCGTTACTCAACTGATTTCCCTCAGTTGGGAGAAGTTGGCAGTAACTGGTATTTGAGCCTAGCAGAAACAGGTGTAAACAAGGATATTTGAGGCTCACCCCTTCTGTGTCTTGAGGGGACCCTGCTATATGCCTGCCTAAGTTTCCAAGCCCATCACCCAACGATAGGTGAATTGCACATGTGCTGGAGAATCAAGATGGGCAAAGTTGACTACTAGCTTCTAGAAGTCTCTTTTCCTCTTCCTGCTCGATTACTATTATGATTAGCCATCATACCCTCCTCAAGTCATTTCCTTTCAAAGCAAAATAAGAGTTGCAGAACCTTTGTTGGGAGAGTTTGTCCTCCTTCCAGGACCTGTGTATAGCCGGGGAAGTTTCCAGCAGATAAACGATTTCAGCGGGGAAGACCGAGACCCAGAGAGGTTGAGACACCGGTGCCCATTGTCTCAGCTTAAAAGCAGCAGAGCTGAATCTGCCTGCCCCGCAAAGCTCCTGCTCTTAAATATGTCAGGTGAATGGCTGTGTTGTAGTAGGTATTCAATACACCACGGCTCAGTTTCCTCCTATTTGTCTCAAAAACGGTTTGCCTCTGTATGTCAGGATAAGCCAGGTTATGCCGCGGTAACGGACAACCCCCAGAACTTCAGTGGCTTAAGACAGAAAAACATTTTTTTTTTCTTGACTGCTCTGCACGTCCGGTGACATTAGCTATGTCTAGGTTTCATGTCATTGTCACTCTAGGGCCCAGGTTGGTGGAGCAGCTTGCCCTGGGACCCAGCCCTCCACACAGCCAGCCATACACTGGCTCTTAAAGTTTCTGCCTGGAAACAAGTGACACCACTTCTGATCACATTTCATTGGCTAGGGCAAGTCACGTGACCGCACCTGAGCTCCAAAGCGGTATATAATGTTTATACAGAGAGAGTTAGTAAATATGTACGCCTTATAATATACTATGCCTGCCACCGTCTCAGTGTGACCTTTATGGATTCGTTTGTAGAATTGATCTGACACAGGCCCATTTTCTCCCCCCTTCTTGAAAGTGTGAGCCAGCCTTCTGAATGAATTCTGTCCTTGTTTCTTGGATTTATCAAGGAACCCTGAGTCAAATGTATCCCCATTCTCAAGCCCAGCGCAATTTCTTTTTTTCAAAAACATGTATTTATTTTCAAGAGACAGACACAGTGCGAGTGGGGAGGCGCAGAGAGAGAAGGGGACAGAATCCGAAGCAGGCCCCAGGCTCCAAGCTGTCAGCACAGAACCCGACGCGGGGCTCGAACCCACCAACAGTGAGATCATGACCTGAGCTGAAGTTGGTCGCTTAACCAACTGGGAGACGCCAGCGCAGGAGACCCCCAGCGCAATTTCTAATTCTGACATTCCATTCACTTACTCATCTGTTGGTTCATCCCAGACGACGGCCAACCTGTAGCAGAAAAAAAAAAAAAAAAACAAAAAAAAACCTTTGAAATACCAGAGTTCTTTAACGACCTTCAGGCCTGTATTTCTCCGGCCCATTGAAGGGTTGCTGACTTCACCATTGGGTCCTGCATCACCGCAGGTAGATTGTGTCCCAGACGCTTCTGTGCCAGGATCAGACCAGTCTGTGGCGACATGGCTGCCTCGGGAGGGTGTCAGCTTGCTCAGGGAGACGTTACATCTTTGGGGGCTTGGGAATTGTCTCCTGCCTGCTTCTCCCTTTGAGGGCAAGGGTACGCCGGCTTCAGTGCTCAAGCAGAGAGAAGCCCCAGCCAGCCGTACCACGCATGTCCCAGGCCCTGACTGCAAAGCCTTGGAGAAACTATGAATATGGAGGCTAGGCGTCGTCTTAAGGGGCCCCCTGAGCATTTATGCCCATTCGTCTTGGCTGGGGATTGTGGGGATGCTGCTCAGACAATATTTATAAAAGGAACGCTTATTTCCTGGCAGTACTCGGAGAGGCGATTACACAGTAAGGGGGGGGAGTCGAGGCCCCCTTGATGTGGCTCACTTGGGAGGACTTTCCCTAGCCTCCAGGCATGCTCCCAAGGGGAAGATCCTGATCAGAAGCAGCCCTCCCTGGTTACGGGGTGGAGGTGGGCGGGGAGGCTGTAAGGTATGTCGATGGGGGTTTGACAGGCTTGGGCTTGGATCCTGAGCCTGCTACCTGCTTACTGTGTGACCTCAAGTAAGCCATGTTGCCTCTCTGAGCCTTAGTCTTTTCTTCTCTTTAAAAAATAACTTAGCATTGTTCAGTTGTCAAAGGTATTATCAGGCTTCTTTTTTTAAGTGTATTTATTTATTTATTTGAGAGAGAGATCGAGAGAGAGCGAATGAGCCAGTGGGGGAGGGAGAGAGATTGGGGGGCGGAGAGAGAATACCCCAAGCCGGCTCTGTGCTGTCAGTGCAGAGCCTGACACATGGATTGAACTCACAAACCGTGAGATCATGACCTGAGCCAAAGTCAAGAGTTGGACGCTCAGCTGACTGAGCCACCCAGGTGCCACAGTGTTACAGGCTTTAGGGAGACCATTCATCTCTTCAGCAAACACATCTTGGGGAACTACTGTGTGCTGGGGATATATCAGAGGACAAGACAGACATCGCCCCTGCCCTCATGTAGTTTACTCTCTTACTGGGTTGGGGAAGGGACACAATAAAGAATAACAACAAAAGAGATTCATCAAGTGGTTGTTAAGTGCTGTGCAGAAAAAGGAAGCAAAGTCAGGGGATAGAGAGGCACAGGGAGCATGTGTGCTTTACATAGATGGTCAGGGAAGCCCTCTTCCCAGAAAGGGGCATATAAGCAGAGACCCGAATGAAGGTGGAGCCATGCAGGTGCAGGGTCGGGGGGAGAGCATTCCAGAACTGGAAACAGCAGGTGTGAAGTCCCTAAGTGGGGGGGGGGGTGGGGTGGGTGGGTGTGCAGTGCTTGGCTTGTTTCAGAAACCCCATGGAGGTCTGTGACGGGGGCCAGTGAGTGTGGGGGCAGGTGGAGGCTGAGGAGTGGAGCAAGGGTGCTGTATTAGCACTACTCTTTATAACAAACTGCCACAGACCTAGTGGCTTCAAGCAATACAAATTTGTTTTCTCACGGTTTTTATAAATCAAGAATCCAGGCACAGCTTAGTTGGGCTGTCTTCTTATGATGTCACAAGACTGTAATCATAGTGCGGGCATGGGATGCATTCTCTTCTGGAGGCTCAACTGGGGAAGAATCCCCTTTCATGCCTATGGCTCTTGTTGGTAGAATTCAGTTTCTTGCAGTGAAGGACTGAGACTCCTGGCTGTTGACTCCAGGTCACCCACAGTCCCTTGCCAGATGGCTTTTCTCAACATGGCCCCTTACTGCCTCAAGCCAGCAGGGAGAACCTCTAGAACAAATCAGCTAGCAAGATAGAGTCTTATATACTATAATCATAGGAGTAAGATCCCTTCCCCTTGGCTGTTTTCCATTGGTCAGAAGTAAGTCACAGGTCCCGTCCACACTCCAGGGGAGGGGGTCACACAAAGTGGGGATTGTCAGGGGGGCACCTTAGAGTCTGTCTGCCACCAGAAGTAGATGAGGGGGGTTTGATACTGGAGATATGGGAAGTGAGAGGCAGTGAGGAGGGCCGAGTACGATACAGGGAGGACTTTGGGATTTGTTCTACACATGATGGGCAGCCTTGGAGGGGGGCTCTTGAGCAGGGAATTGGCATGAGAAATTGCACTTGCTTCAAGGTACACATTCCATAAATGGTCATTGTTGTTATGAACAGTGCGGCTCCTGGTCAGGACATTGGTCAAATATATATGGGAGGGAGAGAGTGAAGTAGAATTGGAAAAATAGAGCTCTCCTTCAGGCTTCCTGAAATGTGCTGTGTGTCTTTCTACAAGACCATCACCTCTCTGAGCTTCTGCCCCTCATGAGACTATAAAACAGGACACAGGGCTTGGCACCTAGGAGTCCCTCAGCTTAGTGGGGGAGAATCAGACGTTATGCAAATCATCACACTGGCAAATCACCCCTGGATTCTGATGCCAGCTTTGTGAAATAATGACCTGAAAACTGACAGGGAGTAAGTTTACCCACATTTTAAAATAACAGTGATTCCTATGGACGATAGGATTGTAGGTGGTTTTTATTTTCTTCTTTATAACTTCCTATTGTTAGTATGTATCTTTGTATCTAGATCTATATTTATATTTCACAGTGAAAATGTGTAACTTCTATAATCAGAAAAAAACCCCGACTGCCGGGACTTTTTGGGTGACATATCTCTTTTCTCACTGTCCTCCCCACAATGCTCAGCATGGCTGATTGGGGGGGGGGGTGGTGCTGCACATCCCTCCGCATTTATCTTATTTAAAGAGATGGTTCATCAAAGTAGGTTTCCATTTTCCAACCTCCTGGACTGTCATTCCAAATGAATCTGTTTAGACCATGAGTTCAGGGGTCTGTCCAGCATCTTCCAAGGTCTATAGTGCGGTAGATATGAATTTGAACCCTGGCTCCATCACGTACTGGCTCCGTGACTTTGGCAAGCCCCTTTCTCCCTCCAAGCCTCAGCACCCCAGCTTTAAATGGGGTAATGACAGTCCTTGCTTCGTAGGGACAGACAAGGGGGAAAAGGCAGTGGGCTGGGTCTTGAGAAAGCACCTCATGAACACCAGGAACACCAGGAACACCATGGAACACCATGAAACACCAGGAAAGTGGTGGTGATTTGTTCAAGATTAAGAATTAATGAGTTGCAGACCTTTAACATCTGTAGCACCTGGAACACTCCACCCTCCAGTCCCGGTGGGGGCGGGGCAGGGAGGGGTGTGCTGGGCAGGGGGCGGGGTGTGCGCCCTGGCAGCAGCCTCCGGTCGCCTAGCAACAGGGAACCGAGCGTGGTGGGTAATTCTGATTTGTCAGAACGCTGTACCCGCTGAGGTGGCACCGATATCCAGTTACGTGGGAAGGGGAAAATGAGCACTGTGTACAAACCTATCCACAAGTTGCAGAATCTGATCCCTTCCCAGAGCCTTCTCAAGCCAGGAGCAAGAGTCTGGAGGCCACAGAGAGGCCAGGAAACTGGTTCGTTCACTGCAGGGAGCACATGATCCCCACGGATATTCCAGCGGTTGGCTTGTGGGGTTTGGGGCTGAGACGAGCAGGATATGGTCCGCCACTCTCAGTGCATATGGGCTCCCTTTAGACCAGGTGGATGGAAACCCAAGCTGTTCTCATGCCTTTTCCTGGAAACTGACCAGGGAATGCCCCTCTCCACCCCTACCACCTCTAGAAGCGTAGTTACTGGCATCTCTGGTTCTCTGGGAACCTTCCAGTGGGAGGTATCCTTATTGGTGTCATCTGGACATGTGGGGGCTAGAGGGGTCTGCCTGGGTCTTTTCCCTGCCCTCCTGCCTTCCTTCCATATCCACTCACAGATGACCCTTGAACAACATGGGGGTTAGGTAGGTACAGTGACTCCCCAAGCATTCAAAAATCCACGTTTAAGGGCGCCTGGCTGGTTCAGTCGATAGAGCATGCAACTCTTGACCTCAGGGTCGTGAGTTTGAGCCCCACATTGGGTGTAGAGATTGTTTAAATAAATAAATTTTAAAAAATCCACTTATAACTTTTTACTCCCCCCAAACTTAATTACTGATAGCCTACTGTTGACCAGAAGCCTTGCCGATAACATCGATAGTTGATTATCACATATTTTATATGTTATATGTATCATATGCTGTGTTCTTGTATTCACTTCAGCAGCACGTATATATATACACTATTTTCTTACAATAAAGTGAGCTAGAGAAAAGACTGCAATTAAGAAAATCACAAGTCAGAGAAAATACATTTACAGCACTCTGTTTTAAAAAAAAATCTGCATATAAGTGGACCCGCACAGTTTAAACCTGTGTTGTTCAAGGGCTGACTCTATTAACAAGTATTTTTCAAGCTTCTCCCCTGTCCCAGGCACTGGGAAGGATGCTGGGGAGACAGTGGTGTTTGGGATGAACCCCTCCCTCATGGAGTTTCCAATGGGCCACAGGAAGACAACAGCCTAAGCCCATGTGCACCTGTGACCGGTGAGGAAGAAACAAGAGCTAACTCCGTTCATTTAGAAAGGACGGCCTTTTATTTGGAAGTGGTGTTTGTCATTACTTGAGGGTGTTACAATAATCCCCAAACCCATTTTGGATTTTTTTTTTTTTTAATGTTTGTTTTTCAGAGAGACAGAGACAGAGAGCGTGAAAGGGGGAGGGGCAGAGAGAGAGGGAGACACAGAATCCGAAGCGGGCTCCAGGCTCCGAGCTGTCGGCACAGAGCCCAACGTGGGGCTCGAACTCACGAACCGTGAGATCATGACCTGAGCCCAAGTCGGACCCTTGGCCAACTGAGCCACTCAGGAGCCGCTCCCCCACCCCCCAACCCATTTTAAAATGAACTCTTTTTGGGGGTAGGTGGGTCCTGACTTAGCAGATTAAAGCGCTGGCAGTGTAGTAAAGCCCCTCCCGTTGGCCTTTCCTTCCCTCTCTCCCTCCCTCCCTTCCTTTCTGTGAATTATCATGGCCATGAGACGCTGTTCGCCACTCATCTAGCGCCAACTTCTCATATGCCGGGTGTCCCCGAGTCTAGGCATGGCCAAACCTCAGCCTGTGTCTCACACCTGAGTTGTCAGCCCCTTTTACTCCGCGCTTCAGCCAAAGCAGATATGCCCCCAACCCTGGCAAAGCCCTGACAACACAGGACAGCTTGGTGGTCTGGCACCTTGGGTTTGGGATTAGACTCGACCAAGTTCGTCCTGTTTCTGCCATTAATGTGTGGCGTGACCTTGGGCAAGCGAATTAACCTCTCTGAACCTCGGTTTCCGTGTTTGCAAGATCAGAGTAATAATAATAGTACTTACATCGTAGAGTTTTTGAGGGGATTCATTGTGAGAGCGTCTTCCTTTCTCCCCCTCTTTTTTGGTACGAGTAGTTAGGCTTTTAAATGCTTTGAGTTTTTCCCTCTTCCAGACCTTCACCACTTGGCTGAATGATCCCTTCTCCCTGGAAAGCTCTTGCCCCGGCCCCTCATCTTTACTTCTTGCCAGCGTCCCCATCCTCGAAGGCCCAGTTCACATGCCTCCTCTTCCAGGTAGTGTTCCCTGCTTCATCTCCCACCAAACTAATCTACCCTCACCACGTGTATTTGCCCACCCATCTGGCCCCCCTGACACTCCTTTGATGGGACTAGCGTCCTGTTTGGTAAATGTTGTATCGACTCCTGGCCCCTGGCTCTCTGTTGGGCCCAGTTCAACAAATGATACTCCCCCCCCCCCGGGGCCCCTCGGCAAGCTCCTAAAGCAGTTCTAGAATTTGGCAAAAAAAGAGTAGTGACTTCGAGCTGGGATGCTTTTGCGGAGTCCCGTGCCTTCCCTGTGAGGAGCATCAAACTCGCTGAAGCAAAGTGAGGGTGATTGTTATCTCCAATGTACAGTTGAGGAAACTGAGGCTCAGGGAGGCCCAAGGAATTTGCCCAAGGCTCCCACTGCTAGACACCTGGGGCAAAGCGGGGCTCAGAATCCAGGCCTGTGTCCCCACTCTGAACCTCCTTCCTCCCTGAGAAGCCCTGTGCAGGCCTCACTCGCTGTTCATCAGCCCCACCCTTACCAAGGTCCCCCTGTGGCTAAAAATATCTGGTGATAGTTCGGTGCAAGAATAGAGAAGGAGTGGGGCGCCTGGGGGGCTCAGTCAGTTAAGTGTCTGACTTCGGCTCAGGGCATCATCTCAGTTTGTGGGTTGGAGCCCCACATCCCGTGTCAGACTCTGTGCCTGGAGCTCAGAGGCTGGAGCCTGCTTCGGATTCTGTGTCTCCCTCTCTGCCACTCCCCCACTCGTGCTCTCTTTCCCTCTCAAAAATGAATACACATTAAAAACAAAAAAAGAATAGAGAAGGAGCAAGGGTGTGTCCCCCTTGGGAGGTCTGTGACCTCTGTATTCAGGGGGAAATGCCCTTTGACACTCACAGTGCTTGACTAACCTGCCTTTTAATCCCCCTGGACCCTGGCCACCTTGGTCCAGGTGCAGCTAGGAATCCCTTACCTTTAGGGACAGCGAGTGGGTCCCTGAAGGTCTCCAGAGCCACCTGACAGCCACAAGGCCCACCTGAAGCCTGGAGCCTAGTGTGGGTTCCCTAATTATTGCTGGAAACCATCCCTTGCCTGTCAACACGCTATAAATAGGGAGCCGGAGGAAGAATAAAAAAATGCCGCTGGCTCTTTTCCCCAGTGGGGGTGGGTTGAGTTAAAAAAAACATCGGACCTGCCGCTTGCTGGTGTTGGAAAGCCTGAGGGGGTGGAGGGCGGCTGCAGTGGCCGCAGCCCCAGGCCCGGCTACATTTCCCATTGTTTCCATTCCCATTGGCAGCACAGGCTGCAGAGCTGGGTTTTAAAGATGAAAATCCTCCAGCCACCTGCCCCTTGGGCGGTGACCGTGACCGTGATTTCTTTAAGGCTCCTTGTGGTCCCCGCCTGACCGTGTCCCTGCTGACATGTTGCAGGGACTTGGCGTAGGAACATTTTGGATTGGGAGGGACCGGTCCTGGTGATGCCCTAAACAGACGCCGGTGTCCTCTTTGAACACTGCCACCGCCAGCTGTGTCACCTGCCCGGCCCACTTCCCCTGTCTGGGCTTCTGATCCCTTGTCCCTAAACCGAGGGTCCCAGGAAGCTCTAATGCACTCAGTGGAGAACTCAGGCTGGGGAGCCGAGCCATCCTCTGCCAGTGCTGCGCGTGAGAGCGTGCACCCGTGTGCGTGCGATTCTCTTTACAAACCGTGTTAAAAAAAGGGGGGGGGGCGCCTGGGTGGCTCAGTCGGTTGAGCGTCCGACTTCGGCTCAGGTCCTGATCTCCCGGTCCATGAGTTCGAGCCCCGCGTCGTTCTCTGTGCCGACAGCTCAGAGCCTGGAGCCTGCTTTGGATCTGTGTCTCCCTCTCTCTCTGCCCCTCCCCTGCTTGCACTCTGTCTCACTCTGTCTCTCAAAAATAAATAAATGTAATAAAAAAAAATTAAAAAAAAAACATCCCACTGAACACAGTCAGAAGGCTACCTCTGAGAAAAGTCAGCTTCTCATGGGATGGAAGGTCCTTTGTGGGGTAGAACGTAATAGTAGTGTCAACAATAACGATAACAGGTGTAGTCCTCAAAACCAGGCATGCGATCAGAGAGGTGAAGCACGTTGCGCAAGGCCGCACAGCAGGTGCGTGGCAGAGGCAGGACACAGCCCAGACCTGTCTGACCTCAGATCTACCACGAGCCTTGGACTTCCACATCACGTAGCTTTTCCAGGGTGTGCTGCTCAAACACATCCCTTGCCTGCACTTCTTTCTTTAAAGAATCACTCCGCCTTTCCCAGCCTTGCCCCAGACCTCACCAACAGATCACTGAAATGTTATTTATGATGAAAACTTCTGAGGACAATAGCAGTTCCCAGGGCCAAGGCTGCCACTGTTGCAGCGTTGCTTAAAATAAGTGGAGGGAGGTGCCTGGGTGACTCAGTGAGTTAAGCATCCGACTTTGGCTCAGGTCATGATCTCACAGTTCGTGGGTTCAAGCCCCGCGTCGGGCTCTGTGCTGACAGGTTGGAGCCTGGAGCCTACTTTGGATTCTGTGTCTCCCTCTCTCTCTGCCCCCCCCCCCCCTTGCGCTCTGTCTCTCTCTCAAAAATAAACACACATTAAAAAAGAATGTTTTTTAATGAGTGGAGGCTAGGAAGCTAACCTAGGAGACAGGATTGAATCTCAGCCACCCTGGTATGATTCCCATGTGTCCCTGTGCACATCTACCTCCCTTTGAACCCGTTTCCCCATCTGGAAAAGAGGATACGGAAAGTGGAGACTGTGCTCCCCTCCCCCAGTGGGAGCAGAATATCGGAGGCTCCCAAATTTGGTTTTCACATTTGAATTTTTTTTTTAATTTTCTTAAAAATTTATTTATTTTTGAGAGACAGAGAGAGCATGAGTTGGAGAGGAGTGGAGAGAGAGGAAGACACAGAATCCGAAGCAGGCTCCAGGTTCTGAGCTGTCAGCACAGAGCCCGACGTGGGGCTCGAACCCACAAACCGTGAGATCATGACCTGGGTGGAAGTCGGATGCTTAACCGACTGAGCCACCCAGGTGCCCCTGGCTTTCACACTTGGAGATGACATTTACGAATGCACCCGGCAAAGGGTCTTGCATGTAGACAGTTGGTGCCCAATCAGTGTTTGCAAGTCAGAGAGAACCCGATGCAGCAGTTTGGCAACCGAGAAACTGGATGAGCCCGGCAGACCTCAGCCCCCCAGGGTCCTGGGTGGGTTGTGTCCCGCCCTTCAGGGATAAAGTCAGCACCTAAGGCTTGTGCACTCATTTCGTGTTTTTATATGGGGAGCTGCAGATTTGAGAGTGGGCAGTGGGGATGCTAGACTTAGAATGTGATTTGGAGCTGGGGTGCCTGGGCGGCTCCATCGGTTAAGCGTCCGACTCTTGATTTTAGCTTGGGTCATGATCTCATGGTTCCTGAGGACAGGCCCCATGTTGGACTCTGTGGTCATAGCCTAGAGCCTGCTTGGGATTCTCTCTCTCTCTCTCTCTCTCTCTCTCTCTCTGTCTCTGTCTCTCTCTGTCTCTCTCTCTGCACCTCCCCTGCTTGTGCTGTCTCTCAACATAAATAAATAAACTTAAAAAAAAAAAAGAATGTGATTTGGGGAAATGGGTGCTTCAGCCTCAACTCCTAAATCAGCACACCAAATGTTAAAAACACTGTCTGTAGCAAAAGCAACATTTAGAGCGAAGCAAAAGCAGCATTTAGAGCGATAGTCTGCCTCCAGCCCATTGCACCGGCCTGTCCGTCCTCCTGGGTATCCTCCTGGCTGTCACCCCCACCCCCTTCAGATCTCTCCCCTCAAATGTCTCAGAAGAGAGATGTCCCCTGACCCCGACAGCCCTGTTTAAAATTGCACCCCCCCCCCCCCCCCACCACCTCCTCCTCCTCTCTGGCCAGTTTTATTTTCTCCCTGGCACCTATCACACATTGCGGTATAATCTGTATTCTGTGCTGTGGTTTGTCTGTCTCCCGTGCTAGAATGTCAGCTCCTCCCGGGGCAAGCACCCGCCTTCCTCATTCCCAGTGCTGCGCACAGTAGGTGCTCAGACAAATGCACACAAGGAGGAAAGGCTTCCTGTGTGCCAGGCAGGGCATTTGTACTGATTATTGCATTTAATCTTTAACAGCCTGGAGAGGTGGGTTCTCCTGTCTCTATTTTCATAGGTGAGGACATTAGAACGCGGTACCTTATTAGTGCTTTAGTACCTGGGTACCTTCTTTGTATTATCTACAGCCTAGGGCTTGATTCTTCTCTCCTTCCTTCTTCCCTCCCTCCTTCCCTTACCCCTTCCGTTCCTTCCCTCCTCCCTCCTTCTTCAAACATTCACTGAGCACCTACATTGTGCTGGGCCCAGGGTTTGGCCCTAGGAAGACAGAGGTGAACCCGATACAATCCCAGCCTCAGAGGTGCTCAGTCTTGGGGTGGGGGCAGTCAGAGCTGATACAAACCCCCTCTGCCCCGGTCCTGAGCACTCTAAGGAGAGCTGTGAGTAAGGATGCATGCTCCCCTGTGCTGTGGAGAGCTGGGTTTTGAAGGTAGGGTAAGAGTTTGCCTGCAAAAGAGGCAGGGACAGGCATTCCAGGTGGAAGGTCGCACCGGCTGAAGCAGGATTTGTGCGAGGAGGAGGGAGCAGGCGCCGTGAGCGGCAGGCATGGGAAGTGTCCTGGGGCTACAAGTGCCCGAGCAAGGAGTTTGGACTTTCTCCAGCCAGCTTCAGCCCCGGGAGGGATGTCTGCCCAGGAGCTTCCAGCTCCCCTGGGATTTTTGCCCCCGGACCCTGGCGAAGGCTTGCCGCGGTGGGGAGGCTCAGCTGAGGTTTCTGCCCTGCCCAGGATTCCCCGCAGTGTCTTGGGTCTCGATTGCCTCTCACACCCGTAATCGCTTGGGTTTACCCTCCGGAGAGGGTAAGTTAGAGTTAAGGCCTTATTTTCTGGAAGCTTAAGGGTAGTCTTTGCCGTAAGAATCAGACAATTCCTATAACTTCCGCCAGCTCCTCTGGGTGGGGTGGCGGGGCGGGGGTGGGGGGAGGTTTGGGGTGCTGCGGTGATCTGTACCATGGAGTCTGAAAACACCTAATTACTAAGAGCTCCTTGTATCATCCTCTTGGCTCTGTGTCTCTTGCTGGTTTCTGAGCCAGAGAGAGATGATTCGGCCTTACGAGCATCATAATCATTGCATTCATTTCCTGACTACCTACCATTTGCCAAGCACAGCGCCCAGCCCTTTGCATAGGTCATTAGCCCATGCGACGCTGGCATCGCTGCTGGGCACAGGCGTGATTCCCTGCTATCACTGAGGCTCAGAGAAGTGGAGTGACTTACTCAAGGCCACACAGCTTCTAAGGGCCAGGGAGCCGGGATGGGAGTCCGGGTCTGTTGCGGCCCCGAGACACCTGCCAACCTGGCGTCTCTTCCCTGAATCGCCGGGACCTTCATGGTCTGCAGCTAACATCCCAGCCCCTCCGAGGCTCGGAGGCCTGGGGCACCAACCCTTCACTTCTCTGTAGGAATTCACTGAAGGCGCAGACAGGCAGCAGGGAGGAGGCGAGCTGCATATTGATTTCTTGGGACGCTGGTCGCCATCTCTGCCTTAAACCCTGTCGCCTCCCCTTTCCTGGAATTTCCCCTCCTGCCTCTCCCCCATCTCTTCCCCAGCATCTTGCCTCCTCCCCAGCGCCCTAGGTGGGACGGTGGGGACCCTTCGCACATTCTCTGGCCAAGCTGCTGGTGGCAGAGGTCCACACCATTGCTGAGTCTGGAAGTCAGGGCTCCTCCCAGTTGCCTCCCTCAGCTGCCAGGTCCTGCTGGCTTCAGCTCCTTTCTTTTTTCCTAAAGCCTTGTGCTTCTCAGTCCCTTTGGTGTGCCCTGGGTCAGGCCTCCAGGGTCTCTCACCTGGATGGTGGCATAAGTGTCCTCTCCACTGCCTCCCCCCCACCCGGGTTCCTCCCTTGCCCCCTGCAGTCCATCCTGCACACAGCCACTGGGGTGTTCTCTTCCGCTTGCAATGATGCTTCTGATGTATACATTGTCCCTTCCCAACTTAAAGCCCTCCAGCGGCTCTCCATATCACTCCCAGGATAAACATTCCCTCAAGGCCCCACCTGGCCTCGCCCCTGCCTCACTCGCCTCACTTCTGACTTGATGCCCAAGGAACAAATACTGTGTGTATTAAATAAATAACCGCCTCCCTCCTTCCCCTGGCTAACTCCTACTCCTCAGGAAAAGCTCAAGAGTCACCGCCTCCAGGAAGCCTTCCTGACCTCCCCCATGCACTTCCTCTGTTCTGCATCCATTTCAGTCCATGACCCTTCTGCACGCACCCTGTTGACACGACTTGCTTATGTGTCCACATCCCCGCTCGATTTGAAGCTTCCCCCCCACCCCAGGGCAGGTGTCTGAGGCACCCATGGCATCCTTAGCAGAGTGCTGGCATACAGTAGGTGCTGAATAAGTGCTTGTTGTCCTGGGCAAACTCCAGGCAACTTCTGAGCCCCCCTTCTGTTAGGAAGTCCCAGAGCCCACGGCTTGTGCAGCGGACATGTTTTTTTCCCTCCACCTTTCCCCTCATCGGGCGGTGGTTGTGTAGAGAACGGGGCCCAGCAAGCCCGAGCAAGCTCTGGATGATATCCTGACCCAGTGGCACAACCCCAGTGATGACCCCCATTTTACAGAGGGGGAAAATTGAGGCCCCGAGAAAGTGACCCACTTCAGGGCGCACAGCTCATAAGAGGCCCAGCCAAGGACTCGAGGTCTGTCTGAGCTCTGATGGCCCCTTCTCTGTGCTGAGCCAAGGAGGCGGGTCAGGGTGCAGTCCCCGCAGGACCAGGGGGTAGAAATTCTCTGGGTAGCACTGCCCGTGCTATGCCCGGGATGTTCCCCCACCCACCCCCACCCCCACTCCCTTCTCTGGGGCCTAATCCGCCTGCTGCCCTCCTGGGCGTTCGCCTCTTGGCCGTCTAGCCCGGTCTCATATAACACCAAGCCTGGGAGACGGAACCTGGCTGGCAGCAGTTAAATACCTGGGCTTGGGGTCTGGGGCCCACAGAGCCGTGGCATTAGATGGAACCCACTTCACAAGTCGGTGGGAGAACCTTCGGGGGCTGATTCAGTGAAGCACGTTGCGGGGCGCCTGACCACAGCACGCTCACCCAGGATGAACCCAAATGCTGAGTGCCTGGGTGTGGCCCCCACACTGAGGTGGGCCTTCTGTAGGCTGCACATCCTGAACACATGTCAGCAGCCTCATGGTCACCAAGTCTGACTTCCTAAGCCCTGCCAAGTGAACTCTGACCCCGAGGACATTCTGGGCTTCTCCAGTGTCCCCAAAAGCCTGCATGGGCCCCGGCTCCTTCCAATGAGTCTGATGTTTTGTTTGTGGGCTTGACCGAGGTGTGGTGTCTGCCCTGCCCGAACTGCTCTCTGGGCTCTGCTGGTGGGCCCGTCTTTTTCAGGCAGCTGATAAGCTGCTTTGAGTGCTGCGTGGGGCCTGACCCTTGCATCCTGGACCCCCAGCTGAAGCCGTGAGCACTGTCACCAACTGGAGACCCAGTGAGTCATGCATGTGCTGAGCAGACAAGAACACCACAGAAGGCAGATCCCTGACTTGGGGCATTTTCCAGGGCCTCTGGCTTACCGAGGGCAGGATCAGGAAGCAGGGGGTGGGTTTAGCTTTGAGTTAGAACCACCAGCACCCTGGGCCCTGGGCAGGGTCTTTGAACAAAGCCACAGGCTGGGCTGGGCACCAGAAGGAAACAGAGCTCTTGGCTCTGTCCAGAGCGATGGAATGTCAGCCCAGCCAAACTGGTTTTCTTCCTCCACCAGGCCTGGGTGTTCAACAAAGGAGCCACCGTGCCCATTGGATGACAGTGAACTTCCCGGCTAGGCCCCTACCCCTGCCTGGGCTCCAGCCCAAGGAAGAGGCGCTCCATTCAGGTCCCGTGCTCTGAGCTCTCCCCTTCTCTGCACACCAGTCCCTTGTCAGCAGGGAGGGTGCTGGGCCTCCCGTGCAGCACCGCTGTGCAGGCTGGATGGGACGGACAGGGCCGTCCTGTTCCTGTCCTGTGCCTGGTGCCACAAGAGAACAGGCTCTTAGTAAAGATGACATTCTGCTTCCTCCCGCCTCACCTTTGCCCAGGCTGTTCCCTCGCCTATGCTGCCTTCTCTGTTCATCCTCTACTGGCCACATCTGACCCACTTTTCAGGGTCATGTCACACACCCTCCGTGAAGCCCTGTGTCACCCACTACCCCGGACCCTATGTGCCCACTCCCCCTCCTCCTCTGTCTCAGGCCCTAAGGTATCTGGGATAGGACACCTTTATTAATCATAGGGCCCAAGATGACCAAGGGGGCAATTTAAGGCAGACTTTTCTGCTCCTTGCTCTTTTTAACTTTATCCACCAGGGCTTTGACACCTTTCCATATCAGCATTTAAAATTTGACTTCCATTTAAAAAAAAAATTTTTTTTTAATGTTTATTTTTGAGAGAGAGAGAATGCGTGCGCGTATGAATGGGGGAGGGGCAGAGAGAGAAGGAGACACAGAATCCGAAGCAGGCTCCAGGCTCCGAGCTGTCAGCACAGAGCCCGACGCGGGGCTCGAACTCACGAACCGCGAGGTCATGACCTGAGCCGAGGTCGGACGTTTAACAGACTGAGCCACCCAGGTGCTCCTCGACTTTGGTGATTTTAATGGCAACACAGTATTGCCTTGGAGGGATAACCCCTGGTTTACGCGTCAGATGCCCTTATGCCAAGGCAACTGGGTTTTTGCTGTCACCAAAAACAGCGCTACTGTGAACATCCCTGGGTGTGTGTGTGTGTGTGTGTGTGTGTGTGTACGTTTGTGTACAGTTGTGTATTTCCGTGCGTGTTTTTGCACGAGTGTTTAGCGTCGTATGTGTTCTTTGCGTGTGTGTACTATGTATTTCGTGTATATTCATGTGTGTTTTGCGTGCATGCATCTGTGTGTGTATGTTTGTGTGCGTATGTTTTGTGTTTTTGCATTCATGTGTCTGTTTTGCAGACACATATTTGTGTATATGTATTTGTGTGTATTTGCTCGTGCGTGTCCTTTGGCATACGTGTGCACATTGGTGTGCTTGTGTGCGTAGCTCGTGGACAAGCCACCGGGAGCAGGAGTGGCACGGCCACGTTGGGACATCGGGATGTGCTTCTCCACCACAGATCCCACAGAGCTGCTGGCGTGTCCTGTCCTGCGGGGGGAGCAACGCCGGGAGCCCCGGGGACGAGGCGTGGGGACCCGAGGCAGTGGACAGGCACACCCAGCCTCCTGCCTGTTCATCAGGTCCACACCTATGTGTCGGAGCTACAGTTCCGTCACCTGACAAGTCGAGCTCCGGCCTGAAATAAACATGACAGGGACGTTTCGACGTGTGATGTTTCAACAAAAAAAGAACTCAAATTTGGCTTAGACTGTTTAAAAAGGAGCCAAGTCAGGATGGGCGGGAAGCCAGTCCCATGAGGAAGAAACGCAAGGAAGCCTAAGACAACTATCTATTTATACGGAATTGTACATGGTGAACGTCTATTTTTTTTTTTTTTATTACTAACCACAAATGTGACGAAATTCAAAAAGAGGTAGAATAGGGGCGCCTGGGTGGCTCAGGCGGTCAAGCGGCCGACTTCGGCTCAGGTCATGATCTCGCGGTCCGTGAGTTCGAGCCCCACGTTGGGCTCTGTGCTGACAGCTCGGAGCCTGGAGCCTGTTTCGGATTCTGTGTCTCCCTCTCTCTGACCCTCCCCTGTTCATGCTCTGTCTCTCCCTGTCTCAAAAATGAATAAAACGTAAAAAAACCCACAAAAAACAAAAAGAGGTAGAATAAAAAATAGGTCTCCCCGCCCCCCACCACCCCTTCCAGAGACCAGTGTTGTTATAGTTTTCCTGTGTCCTTCTCCAGGATCCTGTGCCTTTTCAAATATCCACATATATTTGTGTTTTTACATATAGAAGAATATGCTTTTTTCCTCACAGACAAATGGCAGCCCCCTTCCACCTGCTGCTGGGTGCCTTGCTTCATTCACGTGCTAATAAGGGCGTTTCAGATCAGTGCATTTATATCTGCCTTATCTCTTTTAACACTTACTTTTAACAATTAAGTAGTATAGTATTCTGGGTCATGGCTGTTCTGTCACTTGGGTTAAACACATTTAAAAAAAATTTTTTTTTAATGTTTATTCATTGAGAGAGAGAGACAGACAGAACGCGAGTGGGGGGAGGGCAGAGAGAGAGAGAGAGAGAGAGAGAGGGAGGGAGACACAGAATCTGAAGCAGGCTCCAGGCTCTGGGCTGTCAGCACAGAGCCTGAGGCGGGGCTCAAACTCGTGAACCGCGAGATCATCACCTGAGCTTAACCGACTGAGCCACCCAGGTGCCCCTAAACACATTTTTAAAAACCCTAAATTCTCTTTTCCCTGGGTGCATCTTAACCTTAGAACTATACATCTTTTATTGACAGAAGCTTAGACTTAAAAGGGAAACTGAGGGGCACCTGGATGGCTCAGTCGGTTAAGTGTCCGGCAGCCCAGGTCACGATCTCACGGTTCGTGAGTTCAAGCCCCGTGTCGGGCTCTGTGCTGACAGCTCGGATTCTGCTTCAGATTCTGTGTCTCCCTCTCTCTCTGTCCTTCCTCCACTCATGCTGTCTCTCTCTGTCACTCAAAAAATAAATAAATGTTCAAAAGTGAAAAAAAAAGGGGGGGAAACTGAATTTGTCTGTTTCCACGCAAAGGGCATCTCAGTACTTCTAGAATGTTCTATGCTGCTCTTCTCTCCTGCCCCCTGCAGGAAGGTTTCTTGTTTTTGGAGGATCGTCTTCCTTCCCTGGATTAATCTCTCCTATTTTGTACCTTAAACAAATCCACTTTCACAGTTTGCACCCTGAACATGGTGTTTGAATTTGTCTTTAAAAGTAATAAAAATTAAAATGTAAGGGCATATATAAAAACAGATGGTCTGAAGATGTATCAAGAGTCTGAGTAAACAGTAATATCATTCATGGGCATTAGAAAGGGAGCAGGGGATCATTTATGAATTCACTCATTCATTCATTCATCCGTCTATCCATCGTCAGTTGCTTCCTGAACGCTGTGGCCATCTCAACTTGGCGCTGGGGTTTGAGGGTGAATGGATGCCCCAGTGCCTGCCCTCAGGGAGCTCACAGTTTAGAGGAGACAGTCAGACAAACAGTAAGCACAGCCCAGCCTGTTAAGGTCTGTGATGGGCTGAGCATGGCGGGGGGGGGGGGGGGCGTGGAGCATGGGTCCCAAGGAGAGACTGAGCCCAGGTGCAGATGGAAGCAGTCAGGAGAGGCTTCCTGGAGGAGGTGATGCCTGAGCTGTGTTTGAAGGACACATTCTGGCCAGCGGCTGACAGACTGTACCAAGAAGTCTTCCAGAGGGTCATCTCTTGGGTGGCATTTCAGTAGGAGTTGGCAGAGTGGGGGTCACAGGTCCTAGACTCGGAGCCTGACCCCCTGGGTTCGAATTGGGCTTCTCCACTCCCTCATGGGACCCTGGGCAATTTTCTTTCTCTGTGCCTCATCTTCTACCTGCTTCTTACGGTGGTTGAGTGGACAAAATATGGCTGCTGGGCAGGCAGGCAGGGCCATATACGTGTCTGTTGGTGGTGTTACTGTTCACCTGTGAGATGGGCCATTGACAGTATCTACTCTAGGCATTGAACTAGATGACCCACGTAAGGAATTGACTTGTTCCCAGACACACGGTTGGTGCCCCTTAAGTGTTCACGGTTATTACATTCATTTCTACCTCTTAACCACCTCTGACATCCAGAGCAGGGCCCTAGGGTGTCATGGACTTCTGGAGTCTGGGGGAACCCCACCTCTGCGGCTCACGAGTCCTGGGCCCCCCGACCCCACCCCAGCCCAGCTGTCATTTCTATGTATAGCCTCAGAGGCCATCAGGAGAGCCAGGAAGCCCTCGCTCTGGAGTCTTGCGGGCATTCCCAGCCAAAACCAAACACGCCTCTCCCAAGCACCAGCTGCAGACGTGTGTTCCTGTCACTTTGGGTGACGCACTTGTCCCGTGGAGACGGCGTATCTCTGCCAGACCCATCACCTTGCAGCCGGCACACCCTGGTGGGGGGCTCGGCCCCGAAGGGCAGTAGGTCTGCTGGGCCGAGCTGGGGTCCAGCTCATTGCGTTTCGTGGTAGAGAGGAGCGGCCGACTCGTGGCCAGGTCAAGGGAAACACTCTGGGGTCTGGCTGAGGCAGCTCCTTCCGGCCCCCAGCTGAGCGGTGGGACTCTTTGGCCTCATGAGGGCCAGATAGCACATTATTAACAGTGTTTGTTAAAATGATATGTTTTGGGGGGAGCCAAACAGTGGACATCACCATCATCAGGCCAGGTGCAAGCTCTCACCAGACATTGCCCAGAATCCTCCCAACAGCACAGCACAGAGCCTGCTTGGGATTTTCTCTCTCCCTTTCTCTTTGCCCCTCCCCTGCTCGCGCTCTCTCAAAATAAATAAACTTAAAATTTTTTTTTTTTAAAAAGAGCCTGGACCGGGGCGGGCACAGTGTGGATGTGACAACTCCAGCTCATCCTTGACCTGCCGCCCCCCCCACCCCCCGCCCTCCTCCCCTTCCTGGGCCTGTGACCCCACGACAGAGGCTGCTAGAGATGGACTGTAGTGACAGGCACAGGCCAGGGAGTCGTGAACCCTGCAGGCCAGGCCTGGCGGGCATCCCTCCCCGTCTCCGGCCCTTGGTTTTTCTCATCTGTGAAATGATCGCAGAGGACCCCAACAAGCTCTTATGTCAGACCAGGGCCAGGAAATGCAGCATGGGCTGTGGGGAGCACCGGCTTGGGCGCCAAGCAAACCCAGGTTCAAATGCCAGCTCCCCACCACGTAACTCCGTGACCTCGGGCATGGCAGGTCGCCTCTCTGGGCCTCAGTCTCCTCCCCTGTAAAACGGATCCGTGACATTCCTACCACATAGGGTTGTCTGGGAACACAGATGGCAGAATGGAAGAGTACATCGCCAGCCCTCAGCCCTCAGGAGTGTTCGCCCTCGACATTGATGTTGCTCTGATTTCTCGGTTGTGTAAGGCTGACCTGAGCACGAGAGAGGAAGGCGCTGCGGGCCCTCAGGGGCAGAGACGGAGCAGGTGTCACCAGCCAGCCGCCCTGCGCAGCTGACAGTGTAGAGTTGCAGACGGGGGAGGGGTTGCACATCTTGAATTGCTCCGAACTGCCCTGTCAGCTGAGCCGCTGAGCGCCGTCCTGACTCAGGGTTCTTTTCCTAGGTGGACGTGTCAGACACCCCAGAATACACGCAGGCGTGGTAGTTTCTCTTCTCCCCGCCTCCTCCCTAACGCCGTTGCTTTTTTGGTTAAGTTCGCACGTACCCACTGCAAAGAAAAGTTGTCTTTGGAAACACCTTCCTCCAACAAATATTTATTCAACAACTACCATAGACCGGGTATCGTTCTAAGTGCTGGTGGGGGGGGGGGCAGCACTGGATGGGACAGTCCCCATTTTCACGCAGCTGGCCGTCCAAAGCGCATCATAGATCAGGGATCAGCCAGGTGCCTGTGGGGCCCAGTCTCGCCAGCCACCTGTTTTGTAAGTAAAGTTTTATTGGAACACAGCCACACACGCTGACATGTTGCCTGTAGCCCAGTAGTTGGGACACAGACTGAATGGCCCCCAGGGCCCCAAAGACTGACTATCTGACCCTGCATAGAAAAAGTTTGCCCGGTTCTGATACGGATTAACACATAAGGATTTCTGATTTGTTCTTCACTCACAGTGAGTGTGCAATACGATCGTATTGGAGGCGGGATTGAATGGGTTTTATTTCATTTTATTAATTTGATTGTCTGATTGTACTGGGATATAAAACTACAAGTTTGGATATTAAATAAAATCATTATGAGTAATAAACACCCTGTTTATCACTCCTGTCTGTTACCCCCACAGACAGTTCCACTGTTAGTGGTTTGCCATGGGACCTTCCTTGTACGTTTATGTGTTTGTTTTTACGAAACCGGTGTCATGAGACACATACACACGTGCCGTTGTGTTACCTTTTTTTTTTTTTTTTTAAATGTTTGCAAGTATAAGACAGGTATCTTTCTCTGACAGTAAACATTTCTTTCTGAGCATCATTTTCCCTGGCAGTCTTTATTCCATTGTGTGGATACACCAGATTGCATTCCACTGATCCCCATCTTACTGGACATCTAGGTCATTTCCAAGATTTTGCAGTGGTGTCTCCAGTATTTTGCAACGATATTTCCAATACTTTGCAGTATTTGCTCTCCTGCAGGGAGCCTTCATGTTCATAGATCTTGGCAAGTGTGTCTAATGATTTTCTCGAGATAAATTTCTGGAACCAGAATTGCTGACTCGAGGGATATACAGGTTTTTAAATTTCAGGATGTGTGTTATGGCATGTTTAAACATGGCCCTTAAAGGCATGTGTTAGCCTGGCCTCGGCAGCGTGGCTATTAAGAAGTTATCCATTATGGGCTCTGGGCTAAGACAGTCATCTTTGCTTATAAGACAAGGGCCCAGGGTCTTCATGCACCTGAGGCTTGGGACTTGGTGAGCTCCTAGTCCGAGCAAGTGTTTTGGTTTTTTTGTTTGTTTGTTTTCATGTTTATTTACTTTTAATTTTTTTTTAACGTTTATTTATTTTTTTGGGACAGAGAGAGACAGAGCATGAACGGGGGAGGGGCAGAGAGAGAGGGAGACACAGAATCAGAAACAGGCTCCAGGCTCTGAGCCATCAGCCCAGAGCCCAACGCGGGGCTCGAACTCACGGACCGCGAGATCGTGACCTGGCTGAAGTCGGACGCTTAACCGACTGCGCCACCCAGGCGCCCCCTTTTTTTTTTTTAATTTTTTTTTTTAAATGTTTATTTATTTTTGAGAGAGTGAGCAGGGAAGGGGCAGAGAGAGAGCGGGACAGAGGATCCAAAGCAGGCTCGTGCTGACAGGACAGAACCCGACGCGGGGCTCAAACTCACGAACCGGGAGATCTTGACCTGAGCCAAAGTTTGACACTCAGCTGAGTCGGCCACCCAGGCGCCCCCAAGCAAGTGGTTTTTAAACCTGCCAAGTTCTTGAAATTTTTGAGAGCATTTTCACACACATTTCCCCATTTTTGCATACACTTCCTCATCAGAGCCTCTTGAAGCATCCTGGGAAAGTTGGGGGCAGGTGGATGTTGGGGGCTGGAAGGGGCATGGGATAGGAACCCTGTGTCCCAGAGGTGCCCGCACTGCCTCTCGCTCACTGTGAAAACTAAAAGCTAGACAGTAATTCCTGTCTCTGTGCCTCAGTTTCTCATCTGAGAAAGGTCAACCGAATTGACTCAAGAGTCCTTCTCACTTTAAAAAAATTTTTTTTTAACGTTTATTTATTTTTGAGACAGAGAGAGACAGAGCATGAATGGGGGAGGGGCAGAGAGAGAGGGAGACACAGAATCTGAAACAGGCTCCAGGCTCTGAGCGGTCAGCACAGAGCCCGACGCAGGGCTCGAACTCACGGACCGCGAGATCATGACCTGAGCCGAAGTCGGCTGCTTAACCGACTGAGCCACCCAGGCGCCCCGAGTCCTTCTCACTTTAAATGATAAGATTTGGTCATCCTCATGTGACAAATGACAACTGAAATGCGGCTGTGGGCATCGGGTGGCTGTCCATCGGGGACGCACGTCAGAAAAGACTGGCACGTGTTCCAGACGGGGGACTCACTGGGACACACGTGTGTCATTCGTTAGTTTGTCATGTGTACTGTCGGCATCTACTTGCCTGTGGACGGTGAGGGTTTTTGTAGCAGCCTGGTGAGGCAGGCCTGAATTGGAAGAATATCCTGCCTTAAAGCTAATTAAAAGTCTGACTTTGGGAAAGTTTTTATTAGAGTTTTGGGGCCTTTTGGTGGTTGATCTCGAGGCCTCGCAACCCGGGGAGCAAAGCTCAGGCCTCACTTGATTTGAGTGAGGGTCTGCCAGAGGGAGGAGCCATGAATAATTTGCAGTGCATGCAAGGTTCCCAGGATACTCATTGGAGAAAGTGCTGATAAACAGCTCGCTTTCTTAAGCCTCATTTACAAGATGAATCCCCCTAGATAATCCTACCCCCTGAGTTACTCCAAACTTGGGGGTCTGTGTTGAAGAGTGGTGACTGTGGGGCGCCTGGGTGGTGCAGTCGGTTAAGCATCCGACTTCAGCCAGGTCACGATCTCACGGTCCGTGAGTTCGAGCCCCGCGTCGGGCTCTGGGCTGATGGCTCGGAGCCCGGAGCCTGTTTCCGATTCTGTGTCTCCCTCTCTCTCTGCCCCTCCCCCGTTCATTGTCTCTCTCTGTCCCAAAAATAAATAAAACGTTGGAAAAAAAAAAATTTGAAGAGTGGTGACTGTGATGGCATTCCACCAAATATGTAACGTTTGCTCTTTGGTCCAGACAGCGAGGCACAGAGAGGTTACGTAGCGTGCCCAAGATCACACAGCTACTGTGTAATGAATCCACACATTCTGGCTCCAGAAGCAGGACACGTCCAAGGGAGACTGAAAAGAGGTCAATTCTAATTATTACACTGTGGGAAGTTCTACAGCAGTGCCGTCCACTAGAACTTTCTGCAGTGATGGAAACGTTCTGTATCCGTGCTGGTCAACATGGTAGCCACATGTGGCCATGGAGCCCTTGAAATGTGGCTGGTGCCACCGAGGAACTGAATCCTTTGTATTTTTTCATTTTAACAAATTTACGTTAAATTTAAATAGCCACATGTGGCTAGCAGCTATGTTATGTATTGCCCAGCACAGATATAGAGACTTGAGATCTAGGGCATGGTGAGAGCCGTGGGGCTTCTGAGCCAGCCTTGGTAGGGGTGAGTTCAGGGAAGGCTTCCTGGAGGAAGAGCCCTCAAAGTTGAAATCTGAAGGTTAGCTGGGAGGCGGTGGCTGCTCCAGTGGGTCTGGAGGTGAGAGAGAGTGTAGCCGGGGGCACATGAGGGGAGAGCAGCCAGTGGGAGGGCCCAGGATGGGCAGGAGATGGTGGGGAAGGAGCCCAAGTAATGATGATCCCACAAGCCACTTTGAGGAGTTTGAACTTGAGCCTGACGGATGTGGGCGATGAAAGGGCTTTGGCAGGGACCTTGCGGGCCCAGATTATGGTTTTGTAAGTACAATGGGAGGAGCCAGAGGTGAGGGAGGCAGGGAGACCCTGGAGCTGGCCAAGGCCGGACAGAATGTTCTGGAAGGAGACTTTGAAGGACTGGGTGTTGATTTGATGGTGGGAGTGAGGGAGAGAGGAGTCAGGGGTGCTGCCCTGGGGAATCTCGAGTCTGGCATTAGGCGGTGCAGGGAGAAAGCGTGTATTCCTGCCTGTGGTGATTCCACATCCCTGAGTGTAAATCCTAAATCCCTTCAGGGGGGCCCACAGACCGGGATGGATGGAGACCTACGTGTCGTTGCTGAACGCCATTGACATCCAGCCCCCCTCTCCTGCCCTGATTCCACCCTCGGCATCTTACCCACCCGGCCGTTCTGATTTCCAAAGGCCCCACCTCCACCTCCCTTCTCCACCCCTGAGCAATGAAAGACCCCCGTCCTTCCGGGGGAGGGACATGAAAATGGTTCTGAACACCTGCAGCTCCTGTCCCCTCAGCTTGGTGATTTCCGGAGATTATGTCCTTGAAGCCACAAAACAACCCCCGTTTTTCTAATGGGGAAACTGAGGCTTGAAAGGGTGGCGTCACGTGGCCAGGCCACACAGCTGAGACAGAGCGGAGACAGCAGCACCCCCCTTCTGCCTGAGCTGTGACACAGAGCCGTCACCCCTCTGCCTCCCACCACGCTTGGCACACGCTGCCCCGTATCCAGCGTGCAGCTGTCTGCAAAGTGCTCAGGACAGCGACGCCGAGGCCACCGGCAGCAACCCCCTAAGGCCCCAGCCTCTGGCTTCTGCATCTGACCCGTGTAGGGGATTAAGTTAGGGAATGCCTGATTCTGTGACATCTTTGAAAAACAGTGAGCAGCTGGGGATGTGCTCAGATGGCGACTTCCATTCCTGGGCCCCAGGGAGAATTGTGTTCAGGGTCCAGGGCATCTGAGAATGTCAGGTGATCTCTCAAGGCAAACACGTCCCCAGTTTCCCCGAGCGGGGACTGACTTCATCCCTAAAGCGTGCGGACAGCCACCCCCACATGCTGCCCATGGGCCTGGAGATTGGGCAGACTGTCCCAAGACTGGCTCGCTCATCAGAAGCCAAAGCCTTAAAAATATGCCACCCCTTGACCTGGTGATTCTAAACTTAGGAGTCTCTTCCGTGGGAATAATCACAGACATGTGTCACCGTAGCCTCGAGGACGTTCGTCATGTTGTTGATTATAACAGGGAGAAATGTTCAGCAACCTAAATGCCCAACACTTGGGGATTGGTTAAATGAACGAACGGTGCTGAGTGCATCCAGTGGGATCTTCAGCCATTAAAGATGAGGCGTGGATGGGCGCCTGGGTGGCTCAGGTGGTTAAGCGTCCGACCCTTGAATTTGCCTCCATCATGGTCTTGCAGTTCGTGGGATCGAGCCCCCCACCCCCACCCCCACCCGTCGGGCTCTGTGCTGACAGTGCAGAGCCTGCTTGGGATTCTCTCTCTCTCTCTCTCTCTCTTTCTGCTCCTCCCATACACGCACACACACACTCTCTCTCTCTCTCTCTCTCAATAAACAAATAAACGTAAAAAAAAAAAAAAGAAAGAAAAAAGATAAGGATGTCGATGAATTGGCCCAGGGAAAGTTCTGGATGGGACTATGCCAGAAGGTTGTCAGTGGATGAGGGGTGTTAACTCTTTGCGCTTTTCTATCATTTCTAAACGTTTTACAACAAACACGTGTTATTTTGTTACCTCGTCAAAGAAAAGCGTTCTGCAGGCAGTGGTGTTGGGGGTGTTCGGACATTAGCTGTTGTCAGGGTCTTCGAGTGTGGCCGTCTGTGAGGTGACAGGAGGCTTTCTTCTGAATGCCCATTCTTGCATATATCCCCGCACAGCATCCCCTGGAGCATTGTGGGGCACACAAGTGTCCCCAAAAGCTGACAGGAAGAGAATGGGGAAGGGGGTAGGCATAGGAGCCGTCACATGGGTCCTGTCCTTGGCATCCGTGCCCTTAGCCTGGCGACCGTGTCCTCACTGGACCCTTGTAGCTTCTCTGGGCCCCAAGTGAAAACCCTGAGGTCATACAGCTAATAAGCATTTCCCCGGGCCTGTGTTCGTTCTCCTGGACCCTATAAGCTTGTTCAGCCAAGGACGGTTCCGCAGAAGCCGCGGAAAAGCCTAGCGTGTAAACTAAGATGATAGAGCATCTTGACCTTGAAGAGCACATCGGCTGGGTCACAGAACCTCAGGGGTTGTGTCTGCTGTGCTGCGATCCCCCACCCCCGGTTCCCTGGTGCCTGGCACATGGTAGGCGCTCAGTAAATACCTCTTGAGGAGATACCTTCTATGTCAAACTTTAGCTGGTACCACAGTGAGCCCAGCATGGGCAGGAAGGGTTCGGCAGGAGGAGAGATCGCCGTGGGTTGCAATGGCTTTGGCTGAGGAGGATGGGAGGAAGAAGGAGGGGCGCAAGCAAAACCACAGAGGCTGGGATGTGGGAGGCTTGTGTGGGACTCAGTGGGGAGGTCCGGGAGGGTGGGAGGAAGGGTTTGTTTGGGACAGGAGATGGCACACTGGAGAGGAAATTTGGGGCTCCATTACAAGGCGTGTTGGGATTTCAGCTGGAGGGCACTAGGGAGCCACCGAAGGTTGTTGAGCAGGGAAGGGGCTTTTAACTTGCCAAAGTGAATAAGGTGGGGGAAGCCAGCAGTTCAGTCACTTAGTGGAGGTCTACGGACTGCCCACCATGTGCCAGCACTCCTTCCAAGCGCCCCGGCCGAGGGCAGAGATAGCAACTGGGTAGGTAGTGAATACCCAGTGATCCAGGCTGCCTGGGATGCCGTGGTTATCCGTTTGGATGTGGGGTCCCAGCCTCCTGCCCGGGTTTGGGTTCCACTTCACCGTGCACAGGCTGTTTGATTTGGGACCTGTCACTCGACCGGCCTGAGCCTCCGTGTTCCCATCTGCAAAACAGGGATTGTGATAAAGATTACCATGGGATTGCTGTTCAGCGAGACAAAGTGCACACAGCTTGATTGCCGCTGGGCACAGTTAAACGCTCCACGAATGCCATATTGGATGATGCAGATGGGAAGCCGGTGGCCGTGGGAACCTGGGGCGGGGGACGGGTGAGGGAGCATCCCTACCAGGTGGACAAGTCCTGGGAGACTGGAGATGGAGAGAAGATCATCCCGCCTGCAGTGCCAGGCGGAGAGGTGCCCTAAGGACGGGCAGCGTGCTGGCGAGGGGGACGCCTTCATCTCAGCACCAACTGAGATGCTTGCTTGCCTTCAGCACCGACGCTCCTGCATCCTGTGATGCCTCGGGCACATTGGCGCAGTTGTTCGCCCCAATGCCCACCCCAGACATTTGGACCCGTCGCTGAGCACAGTCGGGAGCTGGGGCGGGTTTGAGTCAGGGGCAATGCCATGTGATCTGTGTCAGCTGGGGACCAGGTTCTGAGCATTTTCCCCTGATAGAAATCTCCCCTCTGGCTTGTCCCCACAGGACCAACTGAAGCAGTGTTTCTCCAGGCGGCCCCCCGAAGCCAAGGACACCGACACCCTCGTGCAGGAAGCCGACAGCCAGTATGGGACGTGGACAGACCAGCGCCAGAGCGGGGAGAGGTAGGGCGTCCCAGGGCTTCTGGATGCAAGGTGGGGCCCCTGGATGGCAGTGTGGCCCACCTGCCCCCCTCATTTCTATATAACTAGAACCTGTTTGGTGCGTAAGTACGAGAGTAATCCATTCTTGTTGTAAAAAAGAAAATTTAGAAAGTACAAATTATTTTATTTCATTTGTTTTTTCAAATTTTTAATTTTGAGAAAGAGAGAGACAGAGCGCGAGCAGGGGAGGGGCAGAGACAGAGGGAGACACAGGATCCCAAGCAGGCTCCAGGCTCTGAGCTGTCAGCTGAGAGCCCGACGTGGGGCTTGAACTCACGGTGAGATCATGACCTGAGCCGAAGTCGGACGCTCAACCGACTGAGCCACCCAGGCGCCCCAGAACATACAAATCATCTTAAAATAATGTATGAAATGTCCAGATTAGGTAAGTCCTTGGAGATGGAAAGTAGGTTAGTTGCCAGGGGCTGGGGGTAGGTAGGTAGGTAGGGGCTGACATTAACAAGTAGCAGGCTTCCTTTTGGGGGAACGAAGAAGTTCTCGAATTACATCGTGGTGATGGTTGCACAGTGTGCTAAATGTCACTGATGGAAAATGTTATGTTATGTGTGTTTTACCACAGTGAAAGAAATTACGAAGAAAATGAAAAACACCTATCATCCCAGCACACAGATCATTAATGAGGGCATCGGTGTTTTTTGTTAGATGTCTGTCTAGACTTTTTCCACCATATCTGGATATGTTTACAAATCTAGCAACGTACTATACATGTTGCCTTATTAGCTATGTCTGCATTTAATATCACCCCAGTTAAACTTTTTTTTAGTTTATTTATTTTTTGAGAGAGAGAGAGAGAGAGAGAGAGAGAGAGAGCGAGCAGGGGAGGGGCAGAGAGAGAGGAAGAGAGAATCCCAAGCAGTGCAGAGCCTGATGCAGGGCTCAAACTCATGAACCATGAGATCATGAGCTGAGCCGAAATCAAGAGTCAGGACGCTTACCTGACTGAGCCACCCATGCACCCCCTTTATATACGAAAAAATTTTTTAGTATGTTTATTTTTTGAGAGAGAGAATATCGCCCCAGTTAATGGCTTGGAGGGCCCTCAGAGGTCTGCCTGGTTTTGACTGTGGCAGAAGGCTTCAGGTTATCAAGAACAGCCTGGATACAAGAGGCAGGCACCTCTGAGTTCTAGCTCTACTCTCGCTGGCTGTGGGACTCTGGCTGAGTTTATTGAGCCAAGCACTGTTGTAAGCACGTGAAGGTGTTAACATCTAATCCTGTCGCCCTGTCTTGTGGAGGCCAAGGCTGAGGCAACCCATCACAGGGGGTGGCTGGGAGGGGAATCTGTACGGCCATCAGCAGATTTCCTGGCACATAGTAGGAGTACCTGTTCACTGCACCTGTTTGTGGTTTTAAAGATACGATATTTCTTCTCTGCCTTGGGTGGGACATCTGGGGTGGACGAGGCCGTGTTCTCAGCTCATGTCTTCCCTAGCCGGGGGCCCCAGGATCACGTGGTCATGTGACCACAGTGAGGGCCGCGTGGTCTTTTAAAGTCAGAGAGACCTGGGTTTGACTGCGGCATGGCCCCTTGCCAGCTGGGTCACGACTCAGTTTTCTCGCCTGTGGGTGGCATGTCCGGGGCTGGGGTGGACTGAGCCCCAGGTCTCCCACCTGCTTCCCCCGCCTTCTCAGCTGGGAGGTGGTCACAACCCTCTACTGGGTAACGTCCCACAGCTCTCGATATAAAAGTTGGGTGGAGGTGGATGGAAGTAAAAATGGGTATATGGCGGCAGGGTGGGGGGGGGGGGGCGCCTGGTGGCTTAGTCGGTTAAGCAGCCGACTTCAGCTCAGGTCGTGATCTCACGGTTTGTGAGTTTGAGCCCCGAGTCGGGCTCTGTGCTGACAGCTCAGAACCTGCTTGGGATTCTCTCTCCCTCTCTCTCTGCCCCTCCCCCATGCTCTCTTTCTCACAAAATAAATAAATAAACATTAAAAAAAAAAGAATGGGTACGAAGACGAAAAAGGGAAGCAAAGGTTTCTTAAAGCTCCTGTGAAAGCCTTTTCTCCCCTAACCCTTGAAATGTGTTTTGTTAATGAGCCTACCTACCTGTCACTAGACTTAACTTAAATTTCCTGCAAGAACCCTTGGGACGCAGAAGGCTGCGTCTCCCTCTTGCGTCTCTCACGCTCCCTGGGCCTCTGTTACCCCCAGAACCTAAGGCCAGGTGAGTCCCGGCCTGGGGGACCTGGGACCTCTCCTGTGGGTGGACGCCCCCTTCTGTTCCCCAGAGGCACTGCAGCGCCCTCTCCCTGGCCGGACCAGCAGCCGCTGTGCCCCCAGCCCTGGGCAATGGCGCCATCTGCTGCCTCCTTGGTGGTATTTCCCTCATGGTTCGGGGACTTGGTTCAGTCCCACCCATACCCCAACATCCTGCCCCTTCCGAGGAGTAACATCATCCCAGGGCTGACAGAGCATGGCTGTGCCCCCCGGGGTCAACCACCAGTACACCTGGGTCGGAGGTTCTGCTCAGGGGTGTAGCTCGGGCAGCTTCTAGGGCTGCGGACCCCTTCTATCAGTGATGGTGTCTGGGTGCCTGACTGCCCTTCCTCCCGGATAGCTCTCCCATGCCCTTGACTTTGGTGTCTTTTTAATGGGAGGGGGGAGCCTTTTTAATTTAATGGCTTAATTTTTTTGGCTTAAGTGATTTATAAATTCCTATCTTATGTGGTCCCGGTTATCCAAGCCATACTTAAATACATTGCCACGGGCAGACGTTCCGGAAGTCGGAGAAGGGTCAAGGGCATGGATTCCAGAGTGCGTTCTGGCCCTTTGGGCCAGCTACTTCACATCTCTGTGCCTCGGTTTCCTCATCTTTAGTGGGATCAATATTTAATTTCCTGAGGCGAATCCCACCTGATGGCCTTGTGGTGGCTTCAAGATCAGAGGGTGACCCTCACAGGATTGGGAAGAGGATTCAGGGACTCAGTTTTTAGCATAGTGCCTGGCACAGAGTAAGTGCTCAGTAAATCTTGATCACATGCATGCCTGAGTGAATGAACGAATGAATAGAGCCACGTGGAAGATTCCCCCACCTCCCACTCTTCCTCAACTGACTGCTGGCGATTTTTTTTTTTTATTGACATCAGTGCTTGTCCAACAGAAATACAGCTCGAGCCGCAAAGGTGAGGTGTGGGTAACTTAAGATATTCTCGTAGCCACGTCAAAAGAGTAAGAAAGAAACCAGGTGGAAATTAATCTTGACAACTCAACTTAAATAACACCGTTTTATTGAATCCAGATCTGAGATGTTATCATTTCAACGTGTAATCAGTATTTTACATTCTCTCTCTCTCTCTCTTTTTTTAATCCAAAGTGTTGGGAATCCCGCGTGTACTTTATACTCTGGGCTCACACGTGCCACATGGGGATGGCCCAGTAGCCGCGTGTAACCAGTGGCTCCCTCACTCCTGCCCAGTACAGGGTCGGAGGGTCTTGAGCGGGGCAAGACTGACCCCTTCCATTCCACACCTGTGGAATGTTCTGGAGGCATCATGGGCAGCACCTGGCTGGGCCCAGAAAGGTTATCCCACAGGGATGTCCTGGGTCTTGTTTCCTGGCATATAAAACACACCCCAAACCTGCTTTCTGCCGCTTCCTTTGCTCGCACTTCAGTTCTCTGAAACCACCTGCACAATCATATCTGCCTTCCCTCCTTTTTTGTAGTCTGGCTCCCGAGTCCCCGTCCCCAGACAGCAGTGCCGTGTCGGTGCGGAAACAGTTGCCCGGCAGCCGCCTGTCCTCCCTGTCCTCCCAGACGGAGGCCACCTCGGCCGGGGACCAGCACAGCGGCTCCAGGGACCAGCGGAGCACCAGCGTGGACCAATCCAGCACTGACCTGGAATCCACCGATGGGACGGAGGGGCTGCCCCCGCCGGACGCTTGCCCTGCGAAGAGCGTGGACGACTTCTCCTTCATTGATGTGAGTCAGGAAGTGGGAACGTGCATCGGGAAGAGTCGTTCCTTCTGAAAGGGTTGCTCCACCATCTCCCAGCCAGTTGCCCCTCCCGGGGGTAGAATCTGTGTGCCCGCGCCCCCCCCACCCCCCACCCCCCCCCCGTGGCAGGTGCAGAGGGCACAGTCTTTGAGATGGGACCGATGTCTGCCTGTAGCTGGGACCTACCGTATGCCCGCAAATGTCTTCACCTCTCGGAGCCTTGGCTTCCTCATCCGCTGATAACCAGCACGATGGGCTCCATGACCTCAAATGTGATCGCGTGTGTTCACGTTAAAACCGATCGTAGCCCGTACCTGCTAGGTCAGCAGGACGTCTGAGGGGGGTCTGCCTGAGTTCGCCATTCCCGGCATGCCGAGTCTGGAGTTTGCTCAGACCCATCCTGCTGGGTGTCCACGCCGAGGTCTGGCTTGGTGCGAGGTGTCTCTGGTCCCGGGGATCCCGGTCTCTCTAGAAATGCATAATAGCAGTTCCAGGAAGCAGAGCCACCCCTCCCCCCGCCCCCCGCCCCCCGGCACAGACAGCCCTTATGTGGGTCCCCAGCCTCCTGGATGCCAGCCACCCAGGCCCAGAAGCATCCTGCTCCAGCCCCTTCCGGACCAGCGTCTGTACTCTTCCCTCCCGCAGGAGCTGCCCCCCTGCAGGGGTCAGGGACATCTTCCTTTTCAATCCTTCTCTGACATTAGGGCCATCCCCTGCCCACCCTCCTGTGGATGCATCATCTAAATGATGCAAAATGTAAAGGCAAGCCGCCGTCTTGGCCTATACTCTCAGGGATGGCGGCCCGGATTCTCCCCAGAGAAGGAGCACTGCTGCTTGAGGAGAAAGGTCTCCCTCTGGGTCCTCAGAGGGAGCGCCCCCTCCTAAGTATGGTCCGGGTCTCTCGATGGCACCTCTGGGTAAGGAAGGGCAGAGACGGGAAAGACACAAGTTCGGTCTCCATTGGGCCACCCCCGATATAAACATGGACTAAGGTTTGAGTTAGGCGATATATTCAGTTATTCATTCGACAAACACTTAACTGAGCTCAAGCTATGCGCCAAGCATTGCTGTAGCTTCCGTGCTCGTATGATGTCACCGTGACCTAATCCTCTGGATTTAACCTTCTAGAACCCTAAGCAATTCTTTCTCAGTGGCCATTATAAATATCAACAGCAACGTCAGCGGCCACTGGTCCCTGAGTGTCAGTCCCTGGACTGCTTACATGTCAGTAACCCCAAGAGGCAAAAATGCCTGCCCCATTTTGCAGCTTAGGGAACGAAAGTGGCCACTGGGTGGCTCAGATGCGGGTGTCCCCGAGCACGGGTCCAGCAGCTGGCTGAACGCACACTGAGGTCTCCATGAACTGCCCACCACGATTCGGGTCTCCCGTGGGGGCTGTTTGGAGGTTGAAAGGGAAGGTGCGACACTAAGGTATCCAGACCCACAGCCCCAGCCTGTGGCTGCAAGAGCAGCCCTGGGAAATCACAAGCAGCCACCCCTCTCGGTAGTTCCCCCGCCCCCACTGCCTCTGAGTCGTGTCTCCCCTTCTTGCCCCAGTCCCATCAGGTCCCACCGCTGGACGCCATTGTGACCAATTTGAGAGGCAGGTGCACAAACATTAGCTCCCTCCTCCTGTCCCCGGTGTGGTGTGTGCCGCTTCCCAACTGGGAAATGACTCACTGAAATTAGCCCGTCATCGCTTGTCCAGCAAGGCCTTGGGTGATGGAATTTCTCCAAGGTAGACCTGAGAGGGAGAGACCAACATTGCAGGCAAGCACGCGAGCTGGCCGGTAACAGCTCTTGCCTGTGGGAGCCTTTCAGACCCTGTGTGAAAGCAGGGCTTTCCATACCTGGGCTCACCGAATTCTCCCAGCTTCCCAGAGGAAGCGGATATGATTGGGGTCCCCTTTTTACCAAGAGGGACACCCAGGCTCAGAGAGGTGAAGTCCGCCGCTCGAGGTCCCACAGCTAAGCTTTGAACCGAGTGGGGCTTGAGCACAGAGCTCTGAGTGCTTCACCACCATCCCCCCCGGGCGATCCCCGAATGAGTGACCGCCCGTCCTCTATGCTGGGCCTACCTGGGTGGTCTGCATCCCCGGCCCTCGCACCGTGGGAGGTGATGAGCTCGGAAAGCATCACTGACCGTCTGCCTGCCACCACTCGGAGCGTGACGCTTGCAGACGAGTGCTTGGTGCAGGCGCGTTGCCCTGCCCGCCCCTACCTGTGCCCTGAATTATCGTGAGCAAAGGGGGGACCACGCAGAGAGTGCCTCAGCTCATGGGCCCTGCGCGGACAAGGTTCCTACAAGGATTCGGTGAGATGATGTATTCGGCTATTCGTTCAACCAGCCAACAAACACACATCAGGCTCCTGCTCTATACGAAGCGCTGCTCTAGCTTACCTGCTCCCGAGGTGTCACGCGGAGGGGAAGGGCACTTGCATTCCTGTCCACCAGGTGGCTGGCTCCGTGCTAGGGCGTTCCGCCTTCATTGGATTCTTGTGACCAGCCTACATGGTATGTTTCGCAGAGAGATTTAGGCTCCCGGGCTCAGGTGGCCCACATACCACCTAAACAGCATCTCGGGCATCAGGGAAGCTACGCACGCCTCCCGCGGGTGGTGCCCTCAGTTAATGGTCCCCGTGCTTTTCTCCTTCCCCCTCCCTGCTGCTCCCAAAGCAAACCTCAGTCCTCGACTCAAGTGCCCTCAAGACCCGGGTGCAGCTCAGCAAGAGAAGCCGCCGCCGGGCCCCCATCTCCCACGCCCTCCGGCGCAGCCGAGTCAGCGAGTCGGAGAGCAGGTCTCCTTTGGAGGACGAGGCTGACAATGCGTGGATGTTCAAGGACTCAACGGGTATGCCATGCACCCCTTTCTGCCCAGATACCATGCTGAACAGCAGGATGGATTTGGGTTAGACACTGAGCAGAACTTCCTGCCCTTATCGGTTGTAGGATATTAGAACACAGTTACAGAGGAAACTGTGCTCTCTCACTCTACAGACCTTATTAGAAACCAGGTGAAAAAGGCTTTTGTCAGGATGACCTATGAATTTGGGGCTGCACAGGTTGCAAAGGACAGAGGCACAACTTAATAGGATTTTACTGTTTCTGCCTTTACCGTTATTAAATTTACTCAGACTTCTTTCCATTTGTTTGCTGGTCTGAGCCCAGATTCTCGAGTTGGAACATCAGTTCTATTTATCATCTGCCATTTTTGTTTCTAATAAATTATAATTACTATTTTTAATGTTTATTATTTATTTTGAGAGAGAGAGACAGAGTGTGAGCAGGGGAGGGGCAGAGAGAGAAGGAGACACAGAATCCAAAGCAGGCTCCAGGCTCTGAGCTGCCAGCACAGAGCCCAATGCGGGGCTCGAACCCACAAATCGTGAGATCATGACCTGAGCCAAAGTCAGCCGCTTAACTGACTGAGCCACCCAGGCGCCCCTGTAGCAAGTTATTTAAGGCTACACATTTTCCTCTGAGGACTTCTTTGGTTGAATCCTTTGAATTGAATCTTAAGGAGCCAACAGGAATTAGCCAGGGAAGGGTATTCCAGACAAAACTATCAATGGGATCAAAGGGGCAGGTGTGTAGAAAGAACATCTGTGTGTGTGTCGGGGGCCTAGGTGGTTTGGGGTGGCTCAAGCCGGGAATAGCAGGGATCGTGCCAGAGAGGTGGGCAGAGGCCAGCTCATGGACAGTCGTGATTCCTTGCTAAGGAGTTCGACTTTGTGGCTGGGGAGCCATGGAGGTGCATGAAGAAGCAAAATCTCTTCTTATAATGGAAACCATAGCAGGTGACACCCCCCCCCCCCCAGTCTACACATACACAGCAGTTAGTCCCACCCACGCCATTGCAGGGCCTTCGTCCTCTTGGGGTTCACCCATGGCCAACAGTGGGGTGTAAGACTTCTCTCTGCACACTTTCCTGGGTTTTCTGAGCCAAACTCCACCGAGCTGCCTGGAGCAAATAAAAACCAATGTGGGAGGGGCACCTGGGGGACTCAGTCCATTAAGCATCCGACTCTCGAGTTCAGCTCAGATCCTGATCTCACGGTTCAGTCCGTGAGATCAAGCCCTGCATCAGGCTCTGTGCCCTCTCTCTCTCTGCCCCTCCCCGACTCATGTACTCTCTCTCTCTCTCTCTCTCTCTCTCTCTCTCTCTCTCTCAAAATAAATTAACATTAACAAAAAACCCAACAACAGTGTGGGGACAGAAGCACACCAGTACCCCCAGCTGGAACATGGCAGCATCCTTCTGGTTCCCAGCAGCCTTGAGGAGCCAGCCTGGGGCTGGGGAGGCCTGGGGGTATGCCTTCTGAGCCCACCCCAGCTCCCTGCATGGCCTGGGGGGTCCAGAGCAGCAGACCTTGCCTCGTTCCCCCCCAGCCCCTCCCTACACCCCTCACTGCTTCCAAGCCCGTGCCAGGGCCCCCCCCGGGAGGCTAAAGCCCCTCGCTCCTGACTCCTGGAGGAGTGGGGACAAACAGTCCGCACCCCCGAAAGTGTCTCCTACGAGGCTGCAGCATGGCCATGCAGTTAAGTCCCTGAAAAGGGGGCTTGGGCTAAAGGAAGCAGCTTCCTGGTCCAGCTCTGAGCGGGCCTCCCACAAGACACACGAAGCCCCCAACCCCGTCTTTTAAGAGCACGGGCCGCACGCATTGCTGGCTGAAAGCATTTCTGTGTCCTTTTCTCCGCCAAGGACTTCCTTCTCTCTCCTTGACTTGGAAGGAGCTGGGAGCCCGGAGGTGGGTCTGACTGTCCCTTCTCCCAGGAGAGCACCCATCGTACTGTATTGCCACTGATGAGGCACCTGAGTTTGTCCTCGTCTGTAAACTGGGCCAGTGATCCATTCCGTACAGGGCCGGTATGAGGACCACGTGAGGGACGGTGTGCGGGGGACCCGCTGGCCGCCAATGACCTCGTGCTCTTTTCTTTGCAACAGAAGAGAAATCGCCCAGGAGGGAAGAGTCCGATGAGGAGGAGAAGCCACACAGGGCCGAGAGGACCCCCACCGGCCATCCCCAGAGGATGCCCGTGTTTCCAGGCATGGACCCGGCCGTGCTAAAGGTACCACGCTTCACACCCGGAATGACCCTCAACCATGGCAGTGCAGAGAACGGGTCCCGTGTCTCTTTCCCCCCTCCCTCCTTCTCTGCCTTTCTTCTGCATGCTGGTGCCTGTGGTTGATTTTATAGGCCTTCAACATGGCAATGTCTTAGTTTTTTGGCTTTATTGTCCAGCGTTGGAGCAAACGCTATCTTACAGGGCGGCCTAACATAGCAGGTGGTGAAAGGCTCCGGGCTCCCAGGTGGACGCGTGCGTTAACTCCCGAGGCCAGTCCTTGGGTCCCTGGACACAGCTCAGATCCACTGCGCCCTGTGAAAACGAGGCCCTTGCAGTCCGTTTGCTTTGGTTAGCACGAGTTCCTCGAGCCCGGTGGCAGCCACACCTGCTGGGGTCACTCCTGGCCACAGGCGACGCTTGGTCGTCAGTTACCATCAAGGGAGGCCAGCAGGCTCATTCTGGAAGGAGCCCTGGAGTTGGGGGTGGGGGTGGGCAGACCCGGGTGCCAGTTCACGAAAACTGTGACTCTGGGCGAACTGCTTGAGCTCTGACCTTTCGACAACTCCTCTGTGAAATGGGAAAGCGGGCTACTGTGTGTCATGTCAGGCCTGGTGGAGCCCAAACGGGGGGCGTCCTGTGCACAGAGCCGTGAGGCAGACGGTAGTGAGGGGGGGCCGTCCCAGAGCTGCCTCAGAGACAGCTGTCACCTGCCACTGTCCCAGCCCCGGACCCCCGAGGTTCAGAACCCTGTGCCCACCGTACTGTCACCCCGTCCCCAGCCAGGCCCTCCAAAAATGGGCGAAAATGCACCCTGCTTTTTTCCTGCGGGAATCCGATGGTGAAAAAGCCTCATTTTATTCATGTGGACACAGGACCAAGGAGCTTGGCAGAGCTGAACGTCCTCTGCAGGATGAGGCCATTACCTCCATGGCCAGGTTCTCGGGAAGTTAAAGGAGATAGAACGTCCTGACCTGAGAACATGCAAATGGTGACTTTTCCATCAAAGACAACATGATTGTGTGGGGTTTTGATGGTGGTCCTTTGATCCTAGTGGTCAAGGGTGGCCGCATGGACCACAGGCCTGGCCTCCAGTTTCTCTTAGCCTCCGAGGTCAGGCTGTGTTTCCTGCCTGGGTCCAGTTCAGATGCTGGGGGGCCCTGTTGTCACCGTGCAGCGATGATGCCATCAGATGGGACCCTTTCCCAGACCAGAGGCAGTTACAGACTCGGCTCTTTCTCCCCAGGCTCAGCTGCACAAGAGGCCAGAGGCAGACAGTCCCGGCGAGACCCCAGGCTGGACGCCCCAGCCCAAGACCCCCAAGTCCCCCTTCCAACTGGGCAGTCGTGTGTTGCCCTCCAGCATGGAGAAGGACGACAGGTGAGGGGTCCTGCGGATGAGGCCCCCCCAACCCCAGACTCAGGATGCACTTCTGGGGGGTGCTTAAAACAGAACAGAAAGAGAGTTTCAACTGTTTTCTCCCTTTAGAAGCAGAACTTTGATCACTGGAACTCTCAGCAGCCTGATGTCTGAAAACACACTGAGGTGGGGCACCTGGGTGGCTCGGTTGGTTAAGCGTCCAACTCGTGGTTTCAGCTCAGGTCATGATCTCACAGTTCGTGGGTTTGAGCCCCACGTCGGGCTCTGTGCTGACCGCTCAGAGCCTGCTGTGGATTCTCTCTCTCCCTCTCTCTCTGCCCCTCCTCCACTCGCTGTCTCTCTCTCGCTTTCTCAAAAGTAAATAAATAAACACTTAAATAAATAAAAATAAAAACACACGGAGGTGGGGGTAGAGGACCAGGAATCAAGGCAGCTGGCCTCACTCTGTCCCCCATGGAAGTCCAAGGCTCTGTTGTGGGAAGACTACTGAGCTAGCCCAGCCTTCTCCAGACCGATGGGGAAACGGAGGCATCCTCCCTCCTCTTACCCTCCAGGGAAGGGCCTTCGTCTCAGGAGAATCAGGGAGACCCTGGAAGATGGATGGTAGGGCACAGCCAGGCTGAGCAAGACAGCTTAATTCAGCTGCCCTGCGTCGCGTCACTGCCCCCATCCCAGGCTGGGCCAGCACGACACAGAGACGAGCCCAGCACGGCACCTGCCCCCTCCCCCACCCAGGGGGCTCCCAGACCAGGCGCTTCAGCAGCTGGGGGTGGAGGTTACAGAGCACGCTTTAAGGGCGCTCAGGTCACACACATCACACAACCGGGCTTCATCCCAGAGGTGCAGCTTGAGAGCTGCGTGGCCTGGGAGAGTCCCTGGGCCTCTCTGAACCTCAGTCTCCTCATCCGCAAAATGGGTTGACTCAACCCCCCCTGACCTTCCAGGGCGGTCATGAGGATGAACTGGGGAAGGGTGTGCAGAGCCCTTCTGCACGTGCTCAGGAAAGGATAGTGGGATTCTCGTCACGAGTTAGCACATAAAAGTTAGGGGTTGTTCCTGCTAGGACTGTAATGTCGTAAGTGCTGTGAGAGAGCAGGGGTTGGCAAGCTGTAGTCCACGGGCCAAATTCCGCCCACGGTCTCTTTTTGCAAATAAAGCTTTATTGGCACACAGCCACACCTATTCTCTGTGTATTGTCCACGGCTGCTCTCCTGTTACAGGCTGCAGGGCTGACTAGTCATAACACATACCTCCTGACCCACAAAGTCAAAATGACTTACTCTCTGGCTCTCTATCGGACCCCCGTGCTAGAGGAAGGACTCATAACCCAGACTTGGGGAAGGAAAGTGCAGAAAAAGGCTTCCAAGAGAAGAGGTAGCCTGAGCCGAGTCACGATGGACAAAGAGAAGGCAGCGTGAGGGGGGCCCCAGGCTGAAGGCACAGCACGTGCAAAGGCCTCGAGGCACGATATTACGGGGAGCTGTGGGCAGGGCCTATTATTAGAGCACAGGGTGGGCTGTGGGAAGCAAAAGACAAGAGGTTGAGAGAGAAACAGGCCACAGCTGAGATGGTGCCTCTCATGCCCTGGGGACACGAGAATCGCTCTGGAGTCAGCAGAAGGTTCTAGCATTTCTCTGGGGCTGGAGGAGCCCCCAGACCAGACCAGGGTCTCAGAGGCAGCTCTGGAGGCCGGGTCTTGTGCCTCCGCCATCAGGCAAGGCTTGCCTGGGGTGGCCCGGAGCCCTGTCTGCCCAGGGGACCTCTCCTTCTTCGTAGACCCCCCCATCCCTCTTTCTGGGTCACCAAGTTCCCCGAGCCCTCCGGGGCCATGGGGTCAGGGACTCTCCCTGAGAACAGCGTAGATCAGGTCTCGCGAGTACTTGTGTTTGAATTATAAAAGTAGTGTATATGCCCACCATAGAAATTTTGGAAAATATAAAAAGAATATAAAACAGAAAACAAAATCACCCATGATTCGCGCCTCCCCCCCAAGACCACCAGTGTGATGCTGGGGTCTCTCTCCTTCCATTTGAATGTAATTTTAAATGTAATTGAGATGACGTGTGTGTACGTAGCTCATTTTCCCGTTAATGTGTTTCATGTGACCGTTTTCCCAAGGCCATTAGACAATCTTCATAAAAACGATCTTTTTCTTGAATAAAATTTCAAACGATGATGACTTTATTGTTTTTGTTAAAATGGTACGTTCTCATTACAAGCAGTTCGGAGGACACAGCAAAGTACGTGAAGAAAGTAAACAATAAAATACTCAGAAGTGTCACCATTGAGACGGCAGCTGCTCAAATGTCTTCACTTAGAGAGATGTGTCGACCTGTGCACTTGTGGTTTGAGTACTTTTCTGGGTGTGTGTTCTTAAAAAAAAAAAAATTAAAACAAATCTTGACCTCTTCCAAACAATCATTTGTTACCATTTGGTAAACATAAGGCATCTATCTGTGTCATACGGGCGACATATTAGTCAGTGTCTTCCAAAGAAATAGAACCAGTTGGATGTATATATACACATGCACATACAGAGTAGGAAGAGACAGGGAGAGAGAGGGAGAGGAAGAGGGCGGGGGATGGGAAAGGTAGAGAGCAAGGGAGAGAGAGAGGGGGAAAGAGAAGGAGGGAGAGGGAGAGGGAGAGAGATTGATACTTATTTTAAGGAACTGGCTCACACGATTGTGGATGCTGGCAACTTCCAAATCCATAGGGCAGGCCAGTAGGCTAGAGACTCAGGGAAGAACCAATGTTGTAGTTTGAGTCCCCAAAGCAGTCTGTTATCAGAATTGTGGGGAGCTCAGTCTTTGTCTATTAAGGTCTTCAACTGATTAGATGAGGCCCACCCATAACATGGAGAGTAATCTGCTTTACTCAAGGTCTACCAATTTTTTTTTTTAAATACTAATTTCTTTAAAAAAAAATTTTTTTTTACATTTATTTATTTTTGAGAAACAGAGACAAAATGTGAGCGGGGGACGGGCAGAGAGAGGAGACACAGAATCCAAAGCAGGCTCCAGGCTCTGAGCAAGCAGTCAGCACAGAGCCCGATGCGGAGCTCGAACCCAAGAACCGTGAGATCATGACCTGAGTCGAAGTCAGACGCTCAACCGACCGAGCCACCCAGGCATCCATCCCAATACTAATTTCTTTTTAGAAAATACCTTCACAGAACCATCTAGAATAATGTTTAATCAAATACCTAGGTACTGTGGCCTAGCCACATTGGCACATACAAATAACCATCATGGGCATTTCCATGGGTGGAGAGCTAGAAGGATGGAGACACGCCTGGGTGACAAATGGATTGATGGATGGAAATAATTCTGTGTCAAATGACTTCACAGCTGCAGATTATTTCATAGAATGGGCATACCACGATTTATTTAATGTTCCTCGTTGTTGGGCACTTTGATTCCCGTTTCTTGCTCATCAGTCACGTTAACACGGGCACCTTTCCTACCTGCGAATGCCCAGCTCAGCGGCGCCTCGGCACAGAGGGTTTGGAGTCTGGTACTGCATAGCCCCGCCTGCAGGGAGTCCTCAGTCTGGCTCACGCTTGACTCTCACTGGCTTTGTGGTTTCAGGTCGGAAGAGCCCTCTCCCCAGTGGTTAAAGGAGCTGAAATCAAAGAAGAGGCAAAGCCTGTATGAGAACCAAGCTTGAGCAGGTATGAAGGGGCGCAGTGGGGGAACGTGGACAGAGCCTGCAGTCTGCAGAGTCAGGAACCTAGGCCAGAAGGCAAAGGGTTGGAGACTTTTGGACCCTAGGAGAGAAAAGGGGAAATGGGTGCGGGTGTTCCGGGCTCGTATAAAGAGGGCTGTGGTGACCTGTTTCCTCTTAGGGGAAAAAACCCAGGTGGACAGCCTAGGGGAAGAGCCAGATAAACCTGGGCTCTGGGCTCATGCACTTGGCTAGGCTCTTCTCCAAATGCTTTCATAAAGTGGAATGGTGAGACATCCGAGATTAGCTTAATCCAAAATGTCCCCAGTTTTTGCATTCATATACAGCCTGCATAATTAAAAATTAATTTGGAAAAAAAAAGATTAAAAAAGTCAGATGATTCGATATGCCCCAGTGCAGGTCCCAAATGACTTCAGATCTCGAACTTCAGTTTCCCCATCTGTAAAATGGGCTAATCGCGTCCATGTTGCCAAGCGGTCCCCAGGGCTCAGTAAAGATGCGCTAAAGTGCCGGTGGTTAGTCCTAGGGGTAGGAGCATGTGGTTCATGCTCCCTAAAAGTCTGCTCTGACATGAGCAGCACAGGAGACCCTCCAGCCCCTTACGCACAAACCTCAAATCAAGAAGACACCGACAATGAAGCATTTTCATGACCTACTTAGAGGCAAACCTGACCTGCATGGATGTCTTTACATTACACTGCAGGTGTGATAGGGCTTTGCATAATATATATGTATGTTACATAATACATATATGCATGTATATACGTTTATATAATAAATGTCCCCCCCCGCAATTCTAAATTCCCATCTAAATCTGTGCTCAGTTTTAGATAAGGAATCAGAGCCCGTGTTTATTTTGTGTTTAGGGCTATACATGTGATATCTCAGTTAAACTCATAGAAATCCATATGAGGAAACTGAGGCTGGAACCCTGACCTGACCCTAAATTTCACATTTGTTCCACTGCATCTGACCACCGGCCACCTTTCTCACCCCACTCCTCCAAAAAACAAAACAAAACAAAACAAAACAAAACCCCAAACTCATCTTTCCTAACCTATGGCTTGTGGGGATGGCCGTCTTGGAGAATACCCAGAAAAGGTTTTAAGGCTTAATGGCAGAGACACATAGGGTCACATGTTCCCCTTGCTGACGTCAGGACTGTCTCTTCCTCTCCAGACGGGACACTGCCACGTCTAATGAACAGAAGCCTTAACTGTCAGAACCTGAAGACGAGGCCACGCTGCTGCCATTCGTTCCTGCACATGGTTACCTGCCTGGGCCCTTGCAGTTGGGTGGAGAACACCGGCTGGGGCCTCCTGGCCCTCCGCAAGCTCACCCCGGATCAGGGCGGCAAGACCCACCCTCCTCAAGCAGTTGCACGTCTCCCCAGACAGCACTTCAGGCTGAGAACGAAGCCAGGCTGCCCAGAATTGTCCACGTTGGTGGTTTTGTGTTTTCCATAAAAATGTGCATTTCTACCTACTTTTAGACACCACTCCAGGAACATGGGTTTGAGGCTGGACCATCTCCCTGGGTTCTGGAAAAACACCTGTATTGTGAAAGCACTTCGTCCTCCAACCCCAGGGCAGGTCTCTTTCAAGAGCATATTTCCAAGGAAGAAGAAACCATCCGTTTCCTGCTGTAACTGTCGTCCACGGCAGTGTTACAGGGTTGGGGTTTTGATTGCTTTTTTGGCAAGTTCTGTCTCCCTCCCTCTCAAAGAATCAGCAGTTCCAATTTTTTAAACACACACGGCTTTGCAGTGTATTAATCCTTTCAGTGGGGCTGTGTGCATAGTTGACCTGTCTCATTATACGTCTTTTTTGTTTGCTTTAGAAGACGTTAAAGCAATAATTCAGCCAATTTTCTTTGAAATTAGATATGTACATATGTTTTTTTATGTTAAAGAGCAGAAGGAAAGATATGTGAAGAGTTTGCTTGACATATTGGATCATCTCAGGTTATCTCATCCCTACCCGATGCTTTTAAAACAAATTCTAATTGTCACCCTTGTATACCAATCTTCTTGGCTCCTTTCCATCTGAGCTCTGATTTCTATGGTGTGGCCTTTGTCCCTTGGCCTCAAATGTTCATAAATTGCAGCCCTAATGGCAGTGCCTTTTCACTCAAACATCAGACCTGCCCTGAGAATCTTTATCTCCAGTCGTTTTTGAACATCACCCGCACTGCCGGCATGGAAGAACGTTTCCAAATAGGTCTTTGAACAAATGCATGAATGGGGGGTTCTTTTTTTTTCTTTTCACCTCTTCCTTCTACCACTCCTCCGTCCCCTGCCAACTCCACCTGACCAAGTGCTTATTTTAGGTCCAAACGCAGGAAGTAAGGGTCTTGCTGAAACTCTTCTCTGGACAAAAGTGCTGGATGCTAGGTGACAAAGTATAAGGTTCACCTTGCCTCTTTTTTTTTTTTTTTTTTTTTTCTTGATAGCACTAAGCTCACTCCCAGGAATCTCCAGGACCTCTGGGGATCATCATTCTTTTTGGAGATTCTCAACACCAGCCTCCTCCACCTCTGAAACCCAAGGCTCCCGCAAACATCCCAGATATGCTTGACTGGCCACCTGCCATGCCTGCAGTCGCCATAAACTTTGTGCCAACCTTGCCTGGGCCGTTCACAGGGCACCCTGTGACCGCTGAGGGGTGCCAGGGCTGAGTTTCCTAAGGCTACATATGGAAGGCTATATATGGGGATTGAGCACATGTACGCCCACCCCCTGACTTCCCAAGATGTGAAAATCTTTCTTGATAAATCCATTATTTGCAAAGGGTGTCAAAACATACCATACCATCCTTCCCCCTGGCCATGTCTCCAGGGGTCTCCATGTGTCTCCCCATCTCTTCTTCCTCCCTCACCCTTTACCATCTCTTCCTTCTCTTGGGGGGTGGGTGTGGGGGGTGAAGAGCAATCCTGTTTCTTCAGGTTAAGCCAAACATCTGGGCCCCGGAGGGCAGTTGTGGTTCAGCACCACGGACAGGGACCGAAGCCCCACCCCCCTTTCCCCTGCCAGTCCTTTTGGCTGAACTTTGGCTACTTACGGGCAGTTGTTGAACCATGTTACCCACCCAACCTTTTGCATCTGGAAGCCTCATTGCATCTGTGTCTAGAGGTTTGGCCCTGCTTGGTAATAATTTGAATTCCTTTCATTCCCCAAGTTAGTGGTCAATCAGTTCTCTGGGGCATTGGGTGGGATGCATCTAGGAACTGCTGCTTTGTGATTTTCCTTTCCCCTTTCCCCTTTCACTTTCCCTTTCCTTTCCTTTTTTTTTTTTAAATTTTTTTTTAGATCCACTTAATGTTTTAGAACAGTTTTGATGCAATGGCTTTCCAGGTCAATAGATCCCCTTTAAAGACACTCCGCATGTTCTGACCCTGACTCTTCCTGGCTCCTGTCTGTCTTTCCTTCAGGCGGGAAGGGTCCCTTGATGCCATTTTGGACAGTAGGAATTTACCTGCTCAGTTCAATGAGAATATTGATACTCACCCATGCAGAACTTTCCAAGGTTCAGTTCTGTTGTAGCCCAGTATATCCAACAGGAAAGAAGAACACTTGAACGTGAGATTAATCTGGAGATCTTTTGCCTATCCTCCCACACCTTGATTGGAAATAAGAATCCATTTAATTCCTTCGTGATTAGGATGTACAAAGTCCGCCCCCCCTGAAAGTGACTAGAGCAGCCTCACCTCTCCACTGTACAAACGACCATCACAGGGGGTCAGGAGCCACCGTCTCCCTGCAGGCTCCCCATGAGCTCTGGATCCCACTATGACCAGCGCAATGATGTTAGAAGTGACTGATGCTTTGGAACTTTTGCGGATAGCTGGGCACGTGTGTCATTGGTTTTCTCCTCTTTCTAAACTGAGTGAGCTCTGGCGCTCAGTGGACAGTTGTATGCTAGTTTCTTGAGTTTGCCTGGGCCACCTTTGGATATCTGTGTCTTCTAAAACTAACTTAATATGCCTTAACCATTTGTATGCAATCAAGTCACCTGCCCTCATCCAACCGCCTTCCTGGGGGCCTTTGGCTCTCCTTAAATGAGAGCCTTCTACTGAACACAAAACCCTATGTACGCACAGTCTCTCCCTCTGTCTACACACACACACACACACACACACCCCCTTTGCACGTCAGCATTTTGATGGCTGGTCTTTTGATCAAGTCTGTGTGTTTTTCCCCTCCAGTGGGTCCCCTTCTTCATGGTCTTTTGCCTAATGAAACAGAGGCCTTTGGCTTGTGAAATCCCATGGTGAGACCTCAAAAATCAGTGTTGTGGGGAATTCCTTGGTGCCATCAGACAAATTCTGGTGAACTCAAAGGCTTGCGTTGTTTCGATGTTGGGGGTTTTGAAGGACACTGACCCGACAGCCTCAGGTTGTCCAGGATTCAGGAAAAGGACAATGAGATGGGGAGTTTTTCCAGGGGGACAAGCCAAGTCATCTGTTGTGAGACAAATGTGTTTCCCTTTGTGTGTCCTGGGAAGTGAGGCCAACTCTAGGCATTGCTAAGGAGCCAGGATAGAAACAGGCACAGGCCTGAGGTCCCAGAGTTTAGGGGCTGCGCAAGGGATTGGGGGGAAGCCCTTGATGTGCTTTCCCCACAGGAGAGCTCAGCTGCTCCCACCCGGTGCTGTGAACTGCCTCGTCCATTTATGCTTGTACATGTCTTTGTCACACCCCCAGATTGCCCCAGGAGCTAGGCATAATCACAAAGCTGAAAACCCACAGGGACATGGCCAGATCGCCTCCCAAACTAAACACTTTCTCACAGGTGACTCGGGCCTGCACAAAAGACAGTGTCCCTCCCAAGGAGAATGCTGGCAGGCCTGTCTCTCCCTCATCAGTTTCTGTTTCTTCCCCCTCAATCCTTGTGTTTCTCCCTGCCCCATAATCCTGTCCCTTAACACAGGAAGCTAGGTTCCTGTCCCTAGAATTTCAGGGTGAGCCTGAGGGGAGAAGTAGAGGCAGGAGAAGATCTCTGTCCAATGGGGGATACCCTCCCCCCTTAATTCACGCCGTGGCAAAGTCACCACCGTAATGGAGAAACCTACAGCCTCAATTGTGCCTTTCTTCCACCGCCATGTATTAAACATGGAAGCAAAACTGTGTCTTCGGTGGGGTGGGAGGGACAGCACTGACCTGGAGGGAGCCACCTGGAACAGGTAGGACCCACTCCACATGTGGAAGGCAGCCCACCTTGGGTTACACCCACCTAGAAAGCCACGGTTCCGGGCTCTGCTGTGCTATGAGTCAACCCCGCTGGGATTCTGGGCAAGCCGAGGTTCTGGAAATGTAGGGCCACATAGAAAGCCAGTCAGTATGCGAGTGTGACAGGTGTTCGCCACCCTCTGTCCTTTGGTTCCCACCATCCCACCCGTCTAGAATTTGCTTTCTTTTGTTTGGGTTGATTCCTGTGGGGAGGGGTGCAGAAATCTGGGTTCTGCAGACTCAGCCTCAGGTTCCTGGAGCGCTAACCCTTAAAATCAATCGGCTTCTCCCCGAATCTTCTTAGTCACTGTCCAACCTGGTGCCGGGACATCTCCCTCTATGAATCCGACTGGCCCCTTTTTTTGACAATCTCCAGTGGTGTCACGCCTACAAAAAAAAAAAAAATGCTGTTGTCTAAAGAACAATTTGAGCTTTTTACTGGTCTCATTTCACATAGCCTTATAGATTCTGTAAATAGGGGGCTCAAAAATAATATATTGTGTTATGGAAGGTAATTTTGTACTGTGCTGTTTCCTAAATCATACTAATATCCTAGAAACGATGTACTTCCCCGATGGATCTGATCCTCAAAACACTTTGTAAGATGGAGGGAGTGGAAATATATATAAATCCGCTATATATTTTCCTAGCCTTTCTTCTGGGTCCCTTCCTGAGATATTTGAGTCACGGTAGGAAAGAAACTCCAGTCCTGTGTATAGGTAAGTTAAACCGGCCTGCTGGTGTTCCTGCAATTGCCTTATGAATTCACAAGCTCTAGGGGTTCTGAACAGAAGGTGGACGACAGGTACTTTATCCAATCCCAAAAAGAGTCTCTAATCGCGTGACTGAGAATTCATCTAGAAAAACTTATATTTTTAACGTTAAAACAAATGGGGGCTTCCTGGACCTCACAGAGTATTGGATATCTACAAGTGCTTTTATATTTTGTAACTGTAAAGAGGTTTCATACGCACAGAAGAGCAGTTGGGAATCTGGCCAGCTGCCATTAAACACGATGACCTTTGCATGTACAAAGATGTTGCATTCAGACTATGAAAATAGCAAATAAAGCTTCGATGCAAGTTGCACTGGAGAACTCCGTGTGTCAGTGTCGATGCAAGTTGCACTGGAGAACTCCGTGTGTCAGTGTGCGGATGAATGGACTCTCCCATGCATGCACCAGCTGAGTCGGTCTGTTGTCTGTGCTGAGCTGGGGGCCACCGGCAGGAAGGGGGGGAGCTGAGGTCCTGGGAAAGGGGACCCGTGGAGACAAAGCAGGATTTCCATTCAACGTGGGGTTGAATCCTCATTCTGCCTCCTCCCGGCTGTGGGAGTGCTGATAGCGGCAGTAGCGGGCAAGAGTTTAAGCCAGTGGTCCTCAACTGGGTGGATAGTGGCCCCCAGATGACACCTGGCAAAGACAGGGGACATTCTTGGTTATTACAAAGAGGGACGGGAGGTGCTTCTAGCATCTAATGGGTAGAGGCCAGGGGTGCAGATCAATATCTCACAGGGCACAGGACGGCTCCCCCCACCACCAAGAATCAACTGGCCTCCGATGGCAATAGTCCCGATACTGAGAAACTTTAGGCGGAGGAAACGTGGCATGTGAAAGTGTTGGGCCACACAGTAGGTCCTTTTAGGATCCAGAGATCCTAAAGGATCGGATGGGAGGAAGTCACACCAGATCCCCCTTAGACCTTCCCCCCTAGATCCCTAGCAGGTGGTGACTGCATCCCAAGTTAAGGGGGCAAAACCGGCTCTGGGTCCCACGATGGCCAGCAGGAAGTAGTCCCTTGGTTTGAACTGCCCAGAAGGATCCTCCACGGACAGAAGCAGGAAAGCCCCAGTCTGAGTGTTTTGCTTCATGATCTCTCCGTGGCTGTCCATTTGCAGATGTGGCTCTGACCTCCAGCAGCGCCCCCGAGGTCACCTGCTTCCAGAGGCCAGCTGCAGCTGCCACCCAGCATTCCATCACCATCTCCAGAGACGCGGGGTCACTGGGCTCTAGGCTAACTTGAGGATTTTAGCCAAAAATAACAAAACCAACCCCTGTTTCCTGACAATTCACTCCTTGGCCCTCTCCTCATTTTAGTCTCCCAACCATCATTAATCATACTTTAAAAATGTATGGGCCTAGGGTTTTGGTTTGGATTTGTTTTTGGCTTCTGTTTTTCTCTTTGGGTTTTGTTTTTTGTTTCATTTTTTTGTTTGTTTTGGGGGGCTTTTTTGGGGATCATAAATAAGGTAACAATCATGACTGCCTTTATTTCTATTGAGGCTAAGATCTGGGCCCTGGGTCAAGCCAGCCTCTCCACCTCTCTGCTGTGTGCTTCTGGGAAGTGACTTCACCTCTCTGAACTTAGTTTCTGAATCATCTATAAAGTGGGGATCGTAATTCCTTCCCTAAAGAGGGCTGGGTGGGGGGGGTGCACCTGGGGGGGGGGTCAGTTGGTTAAGCATCTGACTCTTGATTTCGGCTCAGGTCATGATCCCAGGGCTGTGGGATCAAGCCTCATATCGGGCTCTGTGTCAAGCAGGGAACCTGCTTAAGATTCTCTCTCTCCCTCTGCCCCTCTCTCAAAGAAGGAAGGAAGGAAGGAAGGAAAGAAGGAAGGGAGGAAGGAAAGAAGGAAGGAAAGGAAGGAAAAAAGCAGGCAGGCTGGGTGAAGATTAAACATAATGTTCATGAAGTTGGCACATAGCCTTGCACATAGTAGATCTTCAATAAATGGTAGCTGTTAGCCATATATGCCTCTATATGAAGAAAATAAATTTTTGTTGGGTCTGTTACAGCATCCCGTGGACACCCAATTTGGGGGTTATGTTTAGGATGACCTGACTTAAAATTTAGGCCATAATGGCACATGGGAAAATTGATTCCAGGGCCCCTCGCTTTAAGAACTGGTACCATTCCCAAAATGTCACTTAGCGGATTAGGAAGGTGGTAGCTCCAGGAAGCCAAAGAAAGGGAGTTGGGGGGCACTGGAGAGCTTTACACCCCGATGCCCGCCCGTCGGCGCTGTCAGGCTTCCAACAAAGCTGATGAGGTCCGTCTGCCCCCAGGAAGCCATCAGGGGCCATGGTGGAGGACACAAGCACTGGGGCCTCCCTGGGCCCACTATTGGAGTGAAATGGCCCGAACGGAATCGGGTGGACGGGGCGCTGCCTCAGCAGGCTGGGATGTGCTGGGTTGTCGAAAAGCGCCCATAAATAGGACGCTCCGAGCAAAGGCAGACTGAGTCTGCAGACGGTGCTGGCCCCTCTGTTCTTCCTGAGGCTACAGCAGCAGGTTCATTCTGGGATGGGCAGGGGAGGGGAGGCGAGAGCTGCCCTGGCAGGCCCAGACCTTTGGGGATCTCCCTGGGGCATGCACGGCTGGCCCCTGCACAAACCGGGGATTCACTTAAAGGCTGGAGCCAAGAGGGAGGAGCCGATCCAGCCACCAAGCCCAACTGATATCAGAGGGAGGTGGCCAGGGAAGAGTCCCCGGGCATGTGCTTAGGCTTCCTCCTAAGCGCAGCTGAGGAAGGGGGGTGAACAAATTGGGGGCTGCCAAGGACCCTGAGGGTCCTCCCTGAGCTGGGCCAGGCCCCGTGACCTGCTGAGGCCAGGCATAGACAGGACAAGCATCCTGTAGGATATGCATCCCTGGGCCTGTGTCCAGAGCATATGGGCTCCGCAGCTGCACCCGCCAGCAGTGGGGGCGCTGGGGCCATGGTGGGGGACAGTCAGGCGCGGGGTGTAGATGTGTGTGCCTTGTGGACCACTGCGGATGTCTGAGATGGGCACGGTGTGTGTGTGTGTGACAGGTGGGGGGGGGCCGTCGTGTACAGTGGGTGTCATGTGACTGTGTACAAGGACCACGGGAGCTTATGTGTGTGCAAGTTGCATGCATGTGTGTGTGCTGATAAACTGGAGAACAGTCCCGTGTGTGTGTCGCAGGACAATCATGAGAATCCTCCCACGTGACTACTGTGGGGCCTGTGTTTTGTGTCACGGTCCCCACAGGGATGCAGGGAACGGTCTGTCTGTGTCTGTGTCTTTAAGTGGCTGGTACACAGTAAGTGCTCCATAAGTGCATATGGAATAAATCACCAAACGTCTGGAAACCGGGCCAGAGCAGGTGTCCCGGGATCTGGTCCTGCATCGTGCATTCTCTGGATATCTGTCTGTCTGTCTGCCCATCTCCCACCAGTCTGTAGTCTGCCGTTCATCCGGGTTACCCGGCCCCAGGCCAGGCACTGAGCAGGTGCTCCTGGAATCTTGGGTGAACAGAGTAACGAGTGAACAGAAGACCGTAGCCCAGAGTGTGGAGGTGGGAGAGATCCCTGTAGAGAAACCCTGCGGAAGCCCACCCTCTGGCCAGGGTCCGGAGGTGGTGCGCCTACACAGAGCTTGAAGAACCCTGTTTTGGGGAGTAGTTGGGGAGGGGGGAGGGGGACGCGCTTTGGGGCCAGGCCCAGTCCTGTGACCCATGAGAGGTGCTCAGTGAATGTTTGTCGAATGACTGAATGACCCAGTGCTGTGAGTCACGACCACGTCCCCCAAAGCAGCAAAAGGTTCTGTAGCTCACCTTCGACCTCAATCTCATCCGTACCTCGTTCGTCCCGGTGCACCCCGTGACTCACTTTCCTCTGCTTGGAGCCAGACGCGTTCCTGGCGAGATGGCGGAACAGCATGGCGCACCCGAGCAAGCTGCAGCGGGCAAGAGCCACGGCGGCCTTGGGGGCAGCTACAAGGTACGGGGCGGGAAGGGGTCCCAGCGGCTCCGGGCCGGGGGCTGCTCTTGGGCCTCAGGGTCAGCTTCCCCAGCAGGCAGCCGGCCTCCAGAAAGAGAAACCCCTGCCAGCCATCGGGGGCCAGAAAGACACCTCACTCCCTTCACGCCTTTACTGCACCCTCTCTCCTGTGTCCTCATCTGGAGAACGGAACTGGACACACGCAGCCTGTCTCAGTGGGGCACAGAGGCCCCAGGGGTTTCAGGAGACGTGGCTCGGACTCTCCTGCCTGACTTCAGTTCTCTGGCTCCTCTGGGCCTCAACAGCCCCATCTGGAAAATGGAACAATGCTCGCTGTCTCGGCCCCCCGAGCCGGCGCTAGAGCTAAATGTAAAGGCCATTGCCCTGGCCAGCTAAGGAGAATTCGGACGGCTGGAATTTGTTGGCTCTCCCCTCTCTGAGCCTCCCTGGGGGCTTTAACCTGAGATGGGGTTGGAGGATAGGTTGACTAAAGGGATAACTGTGGGTGGGGGCAGTTCTGAGGATGTGCTGGTGGCTTTCTTTTTTTTTTTTTTTTTTTTTTTTTAATGTTCATTCGTTTTTGAGAGAGACAGAGCATGAACGGGGGAGGGTCAGAGAGAGAGGAAGACACAGAGTCCGAAGCAGGCTTCCAGGCTCCGAGCTATCAGCACGGAGCCCGATGCGGGACTCGAACTCACGCACCGTGAGATCATGACCCGAGCCGAAGCCGGACGCTTAACCCACTGAGCCACCCAGGTGCCTTGTGCTGGTGGCTTTAAAGAAAGTGGAAGGGAAGAAAAGAGGCCTTCCTCGTCTTGGGATTGGGGGGACCACAGGGTTGGTCTAGGGACTTCTAAAGGCCTTTGCAAAGACGCAGAGGCAGTGCCCGCCTGGAAGGCAGATGCCACCACAGGCCCTTCCTGGCTCCGTGGGCCTCCTCCATAGCAGCGTGCAGGAGAAAAGAGCCAGCCGACTTACCGAATCCTGGTTCCTCTGCCTAACTTGCTGTGCAGCCCAGGACAAGTACCCTTTCTGAGCCTTCTATAAAATGACCAGAACAGATGTAACTCAGGGGCCTTCTGCAAAGACAGCTTGTGCTTCTAGGTGGATAAGAGAGGCAAAACCTTCCTCTTCCTTTGCAGTCTTTCCCTCTCTGGGCGTGGGACAGGTGAAGGTCAACTCAGACGTGGCGAGCTGCTGTTTCCTTCGTTGGCACAGGGAAATTCCACGTTAAGGGAAATACAGATTTCTGGCCTCTCTTGAAAAGTTTAAAACAGGGCCCACATTCCCTCCTAACCATAAGCGGCTTCATTTCCTTCCCCTGGGTCATTTCACCCTGTTAGTTTGGGGTCAGATAGTAGCTGCAATCCTGGTTTGAGATTCCTGGAGACATTCCCACGTGTGGCCACGAGGGGGCAGTGCAAGCCTACAGTCGATGCTGGATCCCAGCACGTCCAAGGCAGAGAGGGATGGTCCTCCTGGCCCTGCCCCAAGGAGGACCCTGCAGAGGGAGGGGAAAAAGGGGTGGCCCTGGGAGCTCCACGCCCCTGGGATGCTCAGGATGCTGCCCTTTCAGGTGATCGTATACGAAATGGAGAACTTCCAGGGCAAGCGGTGCGAGCTCTCGGCTGAGTGCCCCAACCTGACGGAGAGCCTGCTGGAGAAGGTGGGCTCCATCCAAGTGGAGTCTGGGCCGTGAGTACCTGGGCCCCCAGCCCCCTCCTCACAGCCCTGAGCCTTCCGGGGGTCAGGAGGTCCGGGTTCCAGGTCTAGGTCTGCTGTGGGGTCTTAGGCGACTCCCTTCCCATCTCTGGCCTCAGTTTTCCCATCTGTCAAATGGGGATAACACTGGCACGTGCTTCAGAGAGAGTGTCTGTGAAAATGAATGGAAACGTGCACATAGATAACAATACAATCATAACAATAATAATGAGGAAGAGGTGGAGAAAGGAGAGGAATTATCTTTGGATTACCTACTAGGTGCCAGGCATTGTGCTAAGAAGGTTCCTGAGCACCTACACAAAGGCTGCACATAAAACGGATTCTTTACACTATTTCCCAGGATGTTTTTCTGGCTCAGAGTCTCAGCGGCCAGTATGTTCCGGGAGCTCCTTTCATACCTGGACCAGGGATCAGTGGTAGGGCTGGAGGGAGGGTTCAAGGTCGAAGGTCAGCAGCTTTGGGGGCCCTTCCCTCAGGAGACGCGGGTCCAGGCCGGTTTCCTCCTACAGGTGGCTGGCGTTCGAACGCAGGGCCTTCCGTGGCGAGCAGTTTGTCCTGGAGAAGGGGGATTACCCTCGCTGGGACGCCTGGTCCAACAGCCACCACAGCGACAGCCTCCTGTCCCTCCGGCCCCTGCACATCGTGAGTACAGCTCCTTCCCATTTGGGGGAGCTCCTAGAAGCAGGACCGGCTGGGAGCTGGGTCAGGAAGGCTCACTGCGCAAGCTTAGCTTGGGGCCGGGCTGGTACGGACCTGGCTGGGAAAGGGCCGTCTTCGTTTCTGACCTAAAAGGTTGTGCGGGCTGAGAAGCAGCTGGCTATGGTCCAGTGGCCACTGGGCTGGGGACCGGGACACCAGGATTCACATCTGGACTTCGCCAGCACAGCACTGACACTTCCCTCTGTAACCCTGTTAAAATCAGGAGCCACATGGTCCAGTCCCAGACCAGCATTGTCCTTAAAGCAACGCATCCCGGAAAGTAACTTCAGAAAGTAATTGCAAAGCAGCTCGGGTTCTCCACCTGCCTTCCTCAGACACCTGGAAGGGACTCGATCCACAGCGACACTCTTAAATGTTGCTCTGCCCCACCCCCACCTGCTCCACCCACCCTCCGTGGCTGCTCCAGCCCTTTCTTCTCGTCACACTCACTGATGCTACAGTGGGAAGAAAGCTAAGAAGACCACAGTCAGAACCTGGTTTAGTCAGGAGGGAATCCTCCTGCCTTACTGATTTTTATCTCCTTCCGGCCTTTCTGTGCCTCGGTTTCCCTAGCTGCTAAATGATGGAGTTTTAATAGGAGCCCCACGGCCCACTCTCGGCTTCATGGCTCCCTGGCTCTAAGATTCCCAAGGAGGCTGGCTCTGGAGGAACCTCCCTAGCCTCCCGTCCCTCCTGCAGGCATCTCCTGAATCCCCTCCCTCGGGCAGGGGGCGCTCGGGGGTAGGCGTTATTCTGTGGTGACTGGATTCTTTCCCACGTCTCAGAAGCCCTGTTCTGAGCGTGGGAGGGGCCGCCGGCTCACCACGTGATCTCGCCCCCAGGATGGCCCGGATCACAAGCTGCACCTGTTTGAGAACCCAGCTTTCAGCGGCCGCAAGATGGAGATAGTGGATGACGACGTGCCCAGCCTCTGGGCGCATGGCTTCCAGGACCGCGTGGCGAGCATCCGGGCCATCAACGGGACGTAAGGGACCCAACCCCCCACTCCTGCCCCTGCCCCGCCCTCTGGCTCTAAATAGACTCTCTGTTCGCTGTGTTTCCTACACAGCGGACGCTCCCTGCCTCTCCAGGCATGGCGGGGGCGGGGGCGGGGGCGGGGGCGGGGCCCATGATGGGAATGGCTAATTGTTCACCCTCCATAACCATTAGATTTCCAGGAAGCATTGACTTGTCGGAAGTTTTATCTTTATTTTTAAATCAAGTGAAATCTGTTGCTCTTACCTGTCCCTATCTAGGTCTTCACTCCTTTGCCAAACCTCCCCAGGCCCTTGAACTGATCCTCGGGGGCATTTTTGTTTGTTTCCTTTCACAGTCCTTGCCCTTCTTACCCAGGTGAGAAGTGACATAGGGGTTCTCTAGATACGACCTGAATAGTATACAGGAGAGTGCGTAGTACATCACCTCCCTCCTTCTAGGCTTAATATCTCTGTTAATGCAATCTTAGGATCATTTTCCCTTTGTCAGTGACTACATCTCACTCTGTGGGCTTGAGATCTGGGGTTGAGCCTTAAAAGGTGCCACTCCTCCCTGATAGTAATTTATTCAACAACTTTGTACTGAGCATTTCTATGTGTATAATATGGTGGCAGCAAGAATTACACAGCCTCTGCCCTCATGAATTTTAGTCTGCTGGGGAGACAGACAAGGAGACAGGTATTCACAATTTATTGTGACCAGGATTGTGATGGGAGGCTCACAGGGGCTCTCTGATTCAGCCTGGGGACATCAGCAAAGGCTTTCCTGGAGGAGGAGACATACAAATCGAGACGTAAAGAAGATGAATGAAAGGGGAGAGGGATATGGATGAGGCAAGGAAGAGTGTTCCAGGCGTAGGGAAAAGCATGTGTAAGGGTTCAGAGACACTCCGTTTCAAGGAAAGTAGTATGAGAGAGGTTGGAGTATGGGGTGTAGAGAAGACATGTTGAGATGTTTGGTGAAGGACCTGTGAGCAGGGTAGGGAGTTTGAATTCATCCGGAGGGCACTGGGGAGCCAGGGAGGAATTTAGGCAGGCAGAGAGCGTGGTCAGATGCCGGCTTTAAAAGCCTCGGTCTGGCTGGAGGCAGGAGGCTGACCGTCCTTACCGCAACCTTGGTACCCGGCAGGTGGGTTGGCTACGAGTTCCCCGGCTACCGTGGGCGCCAGTACGTGTTCGAGCGGGGTGAGTACCGCCACTGGAACGAGTGGGACGCCAACCAGCCGCAGCTGCAGTCTGTGCGCCGCATCCGGGACCAGAAGTGGCACAAGCGGGGCTGCTTCCTCAGCAGCTGAAGGGCACCCAGGCCCCAGTGGCCCAGGCCCGCCCTGGGGGGCAGCAGAGGCAAGAAGAGGAGGCTCCAGGGCCAGGGTGATGGTCTGCCTGTCCCCCCTTCCCCGGAATCTACTCAATAAAGCCTGGGGCCGGTCCCCCACCTGCCATGTTCCTCTGCGTCACTTCTTGAGGGGGCTGGGGCCTTAGGGTTCTGAGAGTCCCCAAGGTCGGCTGTGAGCTGGGCTCACCCCCGGGCTCTAGTCCTTTTAAGCAGAGTCACATGCACAACTTGCACTGATCTTGTGTCTGTTTTCCTGTCTCTGTTTCCATCTGTCAGTCAGTCCGTCTGTCCATCCGTCCGTCCATCCATCCATCCATCCTATTCATCCATCCTTCCTTCAGTCTACCCCTCTTTCTATCCATCTTTCCATCCATTCATCCATCAGTTCTTTCCATCCATCTCCCATTGATCCATCATCTTACCTCTCTCCCATCCATCCATCCATCCA
>NW_024412645.1:5891951-5951530 GCF_014898765.1 Herpailurus yagouaroundi | reverse complement strand
ATCCATCCATCCATCCATCCATCCATCCATTTATCCATCCATCTTTCCATCCATCCATCCATCCATCCATCCATCCATCCATTTATCCATTTATCCATCCATCCATCCATCCATCCATTTATCCATCCATCCATCCATCCACCCATCTAACTCTCCATCCATCCATCCATCCATCCATTCATCCATCCATGCATCCTATTCATCCATCCTTCCTCCAATCTACCCCTCTTTCTATCCATCTTTCCATCCATTCATCCATCAGTTCTTTCTATCCATCCTCCCATTGATCTATCAATCCTACCTCTCTCCCATCCATCCATCCATCCATCCATCATCCATCCATCCATCCATCATCCATCCATCCATCCTTGCATCCACCCTTCCTTTATCCCATCCATCCATTTATCCATCATGTCCCCCTTCATCTCTCTGCCATGTCTGTTTTCATTAATTTATTCAGCAAATGCCAGCCCTGTCCAAGGCCTGAGGACACAGCAGGGAACAAAACAAAGTCCCTCCCTCATGGGGTTCACTTTCGAGGAGACAGACAGTGGGCCTCTTATTTATTTACATAAATAAACAAGTAGATTTCGAATATAATGTTAGGAGTTAGCAAATGCTATAGACAAGGAAGTGCAATATTACGATAGGAGGTAATGAGTGGGGTCCGAGAACTCTGCTCTGAGGAGGTGACACTGGAGTTGAGACTTGAATGAACCATGAGAACATTCTAGGCAGAGAAATAATGGGTGTGAAGGTCCCAAGCAGGAGTGTGGCTGGGTGATGGAGACATGGCAAAGACAAGGCCAGTAGGTCTGGAAAGGAGTAAGCAGTAGAGAGGGGGAGTGGTCAGAGAGGGTGTGGGGCCAGGGCAGTTAGGGCTGCACAGACCCTTCTCTGAGGGAGGTGGGAGCCATGGAGAGTCTGAGCGAGGCAAGACACGATTTAACAGGATCACTCTGGCTGTGGCACAGAGTGTAGACCATGGGGCCAAGGGGGGACCCAGGGACACCAGCCGGGACGCCCCTGGCTGAGCTCTGGTGGTGTGGCCTCCCTGACTCTGTCTTTTCCCTGCATCGGCAGCCCTGTGAACCTCCCAGAGGTCTCCTGAGAACCCATCCCACCTCCTACCTGTCACTGCTTGGAGCCTCAGTGCCTTCATCTGGCCAGAGGGGGGTGCTGTGGCAGTGCCGGGCATCCATGGGCGTCTCTGGCCCCAGTGAGAAGAGAAGGGAGTGTCCCCTCTGCCAGTCAGGTGACAGCTGGCTTCCTGCAGCCCCAGGGACCCGCCCTGGACCTTCCCACCTCCATGAACTAGCCCTACATGTCTCCCCGACTTTGTTCCCCTGTTGTGCCCAGAGCCCCTCCCAGCCACCTGCGGCCTGCCCATGGCTGATGCAGCTGGTATGTGGGAGGACTGAGGGGGCCTCGGGGAAGGCACTGAAAAGAATACAGCAATTGTCAGTTACTTCTGCTTGCGTGTTTAAAAAATATATATGCACAGCCGAGACATCACCTTGAATTATTTTTTACTTTGGTGTGCAGGGGACAGCTGGGTGGGGCACCAGGCTCCGGGTGGAGGGTGAGGGGCACCCAGCAACCAGGCAGACAAAAGGCGGGGTTGACTCCTGCTACGTGAGGATGGCAGCTCCCCCCTTGCCCCCCATATGCCCCCCAAGACCCGCCCCCTCGACCCTCTCACGGATAGAGGCCTTGTTTTGCTTTATAAATGAGTCCTCGCTGAATGCCAGACGTCATCTGAATCACTGAGCCCTAAGAATGACCTTGACAGGCCAGCCCAGTTCTTCACCCCATTTCACAGATGAAGCAACCGAGGCTTAGAGAAGCAGCGTCACCTTCCTGGGGTCGCACATACCAGAAGTGTCAGAGCTGAGGTCTGTTCTCTGTGTGCTGACTCTGGGACATCCTCCCCTGAGCCCCATACACTGCGACCTGTCCGTCAGGGGCAGGGACGCACAGCAGAGGAAAAAAAAAAAAAAAACACCAGCGGCAACAACAATAATAAAAGCCACCACCCTCTTGTCTCCAACACCACGGGCTGAGCACATCGCCAAGGGCTTTACGGTATCATCTCTAACCTACTGATAGGAGACACCCATCCCCGTGGGCAGAGAGAGAAACTGAGGCCCAGAGCGCTGAAGCAAATTGCCCCGGGTGCCAGCACCTCAGAGTGGTGGAATTAGGACTCAAGTTCACGTCTGCCTCCAAAGCTGTCGGCTGTCCGTGCTGTGGCTGGCCAAACTGAAGCCCTTCCTGCTGCTGTAGCTGCTGGCTGGGGAGGTGGCTGCCATTTATTGAGCACCTACTGTGTTCTAGGCGTTGGGCCAGTCTGTGACTGGTCTCGGCTAACACCAAGAAGGCCCATAACCAGCTCCCGGGTGAAGGGGTCAGAGGAGGGCTCGCAAGAAGGCTCAGTGCCGGCTCGGTGGGTCCCTCCCTCCCTCAGCCTGGGCTCGACCCCAGGGTCTGTAGCAGGGGCTGACTCTAGAGGTGGGGTGCCGCCAGACCCCAATCCAAGGGGGAACCCAGGAGGTCACTGACTTCCAAGTGATTGTCCAGTGCTTCGGTCCCCACTAATTGTGCCAAGGAGGACTTGCTTTTCCACAAAGTACGCCAGGGCATTTTTCCTCTAAGACATTCAATCCTCCTAAACGGCCCAGGAAGCTCAGAGAGGGAGAGCCGGCTGCCGGGGTCGCACAGCCAGGGAGGGACAGAGCCGAGATTTGACCTCAGGCTTGTCTAACTCCGAAAGGCTCAGACTCAAATCCTGGCTTGTGCAGGGACAGGACCCGAGAGGGACAGTGAGGTAAGAGTATCTCTCGGTGACAAGAGAGTGAGCCTGAGGGTCAAGAAATCACTTTATCTGTTTAATGGAGAGGCAGGTGTAGTCAAATAACTCAGTAATGGGGGTTCATCCTAAGGACACCAGGGCAAACAAGGAAATAAGGCAACCGGGCTGCGTGGGGAGAATCCGAGCTGCAAAAAGGGCTTCATGCGAAAAAGGGGAGCTGGGGGTGAGCGGGGCTCACGGAGGCAGGACCGGAACCCAAGGACTCTTGGGAGCTGGGCCGCAGGCTCTGTGGGCATTCTCCTAGGGCCCCAGCATTGGCAAGCCTCAGCGAACCCATCACCCCCCAACTCCCCACTCCCTGGGGTCAGCTGCTCCTCTCTGCAGCCCTCAGTCTGGACGTCTTTCATCTGCCCCGGATGGTAGCAGGTGCCGTGCGCGTCCCCAGAGCCCTTAGAACTCACAGTTTTGGGGCGCCTGGGTGGCTCAGTCGGTTAAACATCCGACTTAGGCTCGGGTCATGATCTCGCGGTTCGAGAGTTCGAGCCCCGCATCGGGCTCTGTGCTGACGGCTCGGAGCCTGGAGCCTGCTTCGGATTCTGTGTCTCCCTCTCTCTCTGTCCCTCCCCCATTCATGCTCTCTCTCGCTCTCTCTCTCTCTCTCTCTCTTTTGAGAGAATAAAACATTAAAACAAATAAAACATTAAAAAACATTAAAAGAAAAGAAAAGAGCTCACAATGTTGGTGTGCCCAGGGCAGCTGGGATTCTGGGGGAATTCACGCCAACTAGGTGTTACGACCTGTGCAATGACTCATCCAGGGGTCAACACGAATCCGTGTGCAGGTCCCCCAGCTCCCCGTCCTCAGGCGGGAACTTTGCCAAGCCGTCTTCCCCATTTTGTAAAGTCATGGGGCCCGTGGCAATATTGCCTGTGGATTGGGCATCATTGATCAATCACCTCTGGGCCAATCTGTGTGTGTGGCTGTATGACGTTCAAGATAATTCCTTGTAGGTTTGTGAACATGTCAAACGCACGTTCAGTCCAGGATTATCTTCCTACCCAAACTTGCCTTTTGAAATGTTTATGTATTTATTTTGTGAGACAGATAGAGAGCAAGTGGGGGAGGGGCAGGGAGACAGAGGGAGACAGAGAGTCCCAAGCAGGCTCCCTGCTGTAATGCAGAGCCCGATGCGGGGCTCGACCTCACAAACCACAAGATCATGACCTGAGCCGAAATCAAGAGTCAGACACATAACCGACTGAGCCCCCCAGGCGCCCACCCCCCCCAAACTTGTCATTTGTAAGTAGCACAAACACTTCAAATTCCTTTTGCACATCATCTGGTATAGCTGTGTCCAAACCTTTCATGTTGAAATACATATTATTACACATTTCATTTATTATTCCTTTATAATATAGTTAGGGCATTTTATTAGGCATTGATTCAGAAAGCATGTATGTAGGTGGGTTACAGTTTCAGTTTTATTCCAAGAAAGTGAAGGGGCTGTCACAAAATGACTGTCATGGGAAGCGAGTGTTGGTTTTGCTAGAGTTGAGAGCCTTTCAACTTGATGATCTCGGAGGTTCTTCTTCTAGCTCAGGGTCCTAAGTGTCTAAGGGTTAAATTGTATTTGGGGACACCAAGGCGTATCCTATTTGTAGCACGGTGAAGCATGTATCAGTCAGGTTATGCTGGGTAACAAACAGCCCCCAAGTCTTGGTGGTTTCACCATAATGGTTTATTCCTCATCCATGCCACATGTCTAATGCTTGTCTAATACAGGTCATTCACGGACCCTGCCTGACGGAGGCTCCACCCTCTTGCAACAATGTCATTTCAGGGCAATGGAAGAGAAAGCGCTGGAAAGCCTGACAGCAGCACTAAAATGACCAGGCACGTGAGACATCTCAGAATCCACTGGACAGAATGAATCACATTGGCTCCCACCTAATTTCAAGAAGACACCGTGGTGGCCTGCTCCCTGATACACCCCATCGGCTGCCTTCCCTTCCCTGCTGATACTCCCTGGGATGAATCCTCAAACAAACTACCTACCCTTGGACTCTTGTCTTAGGGTCTGTTTCTGGTAAAGCCCAAACGAAGACACCTTCACCCTTCTCTTTTATCTCTTACTCGTTAATGAATTCGACTGGCCAACAAATATCTTCTGAGCGCCTACTATGTGCTGGGTCTAGGCAGGCACTGGGGACATATGGACATGACTGAACCCAGCTCTGATTGGGCTCATTGTCCAGAACAGCAGATGGCTCAGAACACACTCAAAGCCAAGTGCGCTGAGATGTCCCCTCTAGAGTTGTCAGGGGGAGCACAGCCCTGCTTGATTTCCGATTTCTGGCCTCCAGAACTCTGAGATGATACACTTCCGGGGGATGGGCTTTTGGGACACGATTTTTAGTGTGGTAAAATATACAGAACATAAAACTTACTGTTTTAATCACTTTGAGTGTGCAGTTCACAGTGTTGTGCAACCCTCACCCTCCATTTCCAGAACTTTTTCATCTTTCCAAACTGAAACTCTGTGCCCATTGCACACTAACGCCCCGTCTCCCCGTCCCCCTGCCCCTGGTCCCACTGTTCTACTTTCTGTCTCTATAAAGTTCGCTACCCCAGGAGTCTCACGTAAGTGGAATCATGTGGTATTTGTCATTTTGTGACTTATGTCACTTAGCATCGTGTCCTTACAGTTCATCCATGCTGTAGCACGGGTCAGAATTTCCTCTTTTTTTTTTTTTTAAGCGTATTTTTTTATTTTGAGAGGTGGGAGGGGGAGGGGCAGAGAGAGGGAGAGAGAGAATCCCAAGCAGGCTCTGAGCTGTCAGCACGGAGCCCGACATGGGGCTCAATCCCTCAGACCCTGAGATCATGACCTGAGCGGAAATCAAGAGTCGATGTTTAACGGACAGAGCCACCCAGGCGCCCCTTTACTGGTAAGTTTCTGAGGACCCGCCATACCGTTTCCACACAGGCTGCGCTGTTCTACACCCCAGATTCCTGTCGCCTTAAGCTGCCTTAGCAAAGCTTCCTAGGCCCGTGTCAGGCCGTGGACTGGGTGGGTACCACGGCGAACCACGCAGACAATGGCTCTGCCCTCATGATGCCTACCTTCTGATCGGAAAGATGGCAAATAAACGACTCGCGCCATCGTCGGGTGGTGAGAAGTGCTACAGACAGAAACAGCGTGGCCGACTGTGAGTGTGTGTGTGTGTGTGTGTGTGTGTGTGTGTGTGTGTTGGGGCCGTGGAAGGTGGGGGACGGCAAGTCTTGCTCCAGCCTGGTTTCCGAGCCCCAGTGCTGTTTCCGGTCTCCTGCCTGATCTGGGATTCGGTCGAGACGCAGGCTGGCTGCAAGGGAGCCATGCACACTGGAGGCACGTGAATAAAGGCCAGGTGCCCGGGGGCAGCGGTGGAGGCCACAGCAGGGATGTGAGCGGTTTCTCCAAACCTCAGGGGCCTAGGGTCCTAAGAGCACCCGCTGAAGAACAGCAGGTGTTGGGACAGCGCAGGGTATTCAGGGTGAAGTTCACCCTCCCCGGCCTGCAGGATCAGGCCCCCTGCCCCCCTGGAGCTACCTCAACCTGCCTCCGAGTCTTTTAATGGCACGCCAGCTCCTGCACAGGGCCCCTTTCTGTTTGGAACTCCTTTCCCCGTCTGGTTTCCCAGGCTAACTTACCCTCGTCCCCGAGGACTCTGTCTCTTCCTGGGAGCTCTCCTGGATGGTCCAGACTGGGGTCGGTCCCCTCCCTGACGCTACTCACCTCGCCCAAAACGGAGCTTGGCACTATGTGCCAGATAAATATTTGTTGAATGAACGAGTGGATGGACGGGTGGACGGACGGATGCTGGACCCTGGCAAATCGCCGTCCCCCTTCCCTTGTTTTCTTCCCAGGGCCACTGAGATTTGCCTCTGTCTGCCTTCCCCCAGGGCTCGACTGACCACACCGGTGAACCCGGCGTGCCCCCGGTCCTGGCAGCCGGACGGCTGATGCATGCAAAGTGGACATCCCCTTGCCCAGCCGCCTGACCACCCTGGCGCGGCCGAATCCAAAAGCTAATGACATTATTGTGCAGAGACACAATGTCTGTGGGCATTTGCTGACCCGGGCTTTGGTGTGGGCTTAACCCAGCATTCTCGTCCTGCTTTCTGTGGGGACGCAGCGATCACCTGTCTCGGCACCGGCACTCCTGGGGAAGGTATAAATGCCACCTCCCGCCGGCTAGGCTTCACGGGAGCTCTCGGAGGCTGGCGTCACTGGTAAGAATGCCTCTCTCGCTTGCCTTGCCTTTTTCTCTCATCCTTATCCCCTGTTGGAAAGCGTGGGAGACCTGGGTTCCAATCCAGGTGCCACCCCCTTTCTGACAAGAGGACCTTGGGCAAAGACTTCACTGCTGTAAGCCTCAGCCTTCTCTTCTGTTAAATGGGGAGAGGGGTCGTCAAACCTCCTTTGTCAGAGGTGACACAGGCGCACGGTCCAGCACGGTGCCTGGCACACAGGCTTCTCTATTAATGTCAACCAGTCCATCAGCGTCCTTGCGTCGCTAGTGACTGGGGGGGAGAATCCGAGGGTTTGTTAGTGGAAGGAATCAAACCAGCGAAGGCCCAGCGTCGTTTCGAAGGCGGTGAGCCAGTGCCCCCCAAATCCGCAGACATTCCCGGGCACCTGCTACGTGTCCAGCCTTGGGGAGCGCTTAGTGGCCAGGAAGCAGCTGGGGATCTCTGAGAGCGACAGGTGATTCCAAGCCACTAAACGCTGGCTGTATCCTGGACCCGCTGCCCAGGGGTCAAGTCGTCACAACCTGTTCACAGATATCTTCGGGCGCCATCACTGTCCCCACTTTGCAGAACAGGAAATTGAGGCCCACATTGGCAGCACCCGAGTTGACCTGATTGAGCTTAACCTTCAGCGCAGGGCGGTCAACGACTGGGGGCTGCATGGCGGGGCCTCTGGCCGTGTGACAGGTGCACAGGGCTGGTTACTTAGGAGAACAGAGCGGGCTTGGCCCCCAAGCTGCTTATTTGCAGTTCTTCTCTGTGGGGGACGTCCTGGCCTGGGCTTGAGTGTGGAAGGGGCTTCTGGAAGGCTGGGTGTCTTCTCTGGAGAAGGAGTTCAGGTGTCTCCTGTTCACTGGAAACACGCAGGCTGGGGTCACTGCTCCTCCTGCGGGAAAGGGGAAGAGAGTGCCAACTTTCCAGACATTCTGGAAAACGTTTTCTGACGTTCTCACCAGGGAAGAAATCTTCCCTGCTGCTGCCTATCACAGTGCCTGAGTTTCTACCATTACGCTCACTTCTTCGCCTTCTCGTAGCATGAGTCCATCACAGATATGGGCGCTCATGGGGAGTGGGGGAAGGTCAGCAGCAGAGGGGCATTCTGGGTACTGGGTGCCCGGGGGGAGGGGGTCTTGAGGACGAAGTCGGGGTGAGGGCCTGGGGTTACAGGAGACTTTGTGAGTGGGGTTTGTGGCCCGCGCTTTGCTTTTGAGCGGGAACTTTCTTCTGCACGATATGGATGGGGCTGCATTCTGTGTGGCTCCCTTTGTCTGGAGCTGAATGACGGGGACCCACCTGGGGCCCCGCTTGAAGCCCCAGTTTATCACCGCTTTCTTGGCAGACCTCGATTTCCCCTCCGGAGCAATCCTGGGCACCAAGAAATGAAGCTAAGGATGGGAAGTCAGACAGCCACTTGTGGACCCTGCTGCTCTGGGACATCCTGAGTCAGGGATACCAGAAGGCTTGAGGGCCGGAGTGGAGGGGCCCCGAGGCACCCAGGGGAGAAAGCAGAGGGCCCAGAGAGGTCCTCACTGCCGCTTCCCACATATCTTCCAGGTCTTTCCTGCACAGGACCACCCACCATGGCCTCAGACCACCAGACCCAAGCGGGCAAGCCACAGCCCCTCAACCCCAAGGTGGGTAACGATGCGGGGGAGGGTGGGGGGCACGCAGAACTCCTCCTCCAGACTCAGTTTCCCTTCTGTAAAGTCCAAGTGGGTGTCCTCCTTCCTGAAGCTCCTGCTCTCTGCCCCTGCCCCTCTCTGGGCTCCAGTCCCCCCACTCGCACAAGGGGGCAGTGATTCTGACGCACCCCCCCCCCCGCCCCCGCCCCGGCCCCTGCACCAGCCCACGACCACCCAGGATTCCTGACACCAGCTTCCGGCTCTGGAGACTTACGTTTCTCTGCCTCACCCCATACCCCGTACCCCATTGCCCACAGGGGCTCCCCAGAGCTGGGGCGGACCCACGGTCCCGTGCGAGAGGGGGCTTGTGAACTGAAGGTGAGGTGGGATTCCTGACCTGCTGTGTGACTCGGGCCAGTCACTTGACCTCTCTGAGCCTCAGTTCCCACCTTTGTAAATTGGGGAGAATCGGAATCACGGGGCAAGGTGGGTGTGAAGAGGCAAGACCAGCTATCACTGCCTGCTTTGCTCCCTCATCCTTCTCGCCCTCCTAGGGTCCAGTGAGGGGAGACTCATCACACCCAGTCTGCACCCAAACCCCTACCAGCCACCATTCCCCTGACTGCCTCTGCCGGGCTCCCTCCCATGGTCCCCTGCTTCAGGGACCCTGGGCAAGGGGTCCGCCCGGGCACTGCCCCTTTGTCTGACATGTGGCCTCTCCGGCCAGGGAAGCTTGAGTTCAGCGAGTCGGGATGAATGAGGAAAGGAGGTGTTAGCTTGAGGCGGTCAGGGAGGCCTCTCTGAGGAGGCGACACGGGAGGGGAGGCCCGGGTCACCGGCCACATGCGTCGGGGTGGGGGTCAGGGAGAACATTCCAGGCAGAGGACACAGGGAGCACAAAGGCCCAGAGGTGAGACCGAGCTGCATGAGTCTGAGGAGGAGCACGAAGGCCTGTGCAAGCTGTTTAGAGCTGCGCTGGCCCACAGACGTAGAAATCGAGCCCCCATGCCATTTAGCATTTCCCGTAGCCACGGTAAGAAGGTACAAAGGAGCCAAAGAAATTAGTTTGCGTATTCTATTTTATTAAACGCAATAGGCCCTAACGTATAATAAATAGAAAAATTATGAGAAAGCCCTTTGGCACTCTTTCTTGACTATCCTAAACCTGCAAAATCTGATGTGTCACCTTCTGTGACAGTGCATCTTCACTGGGACGGCCTGAGTGCGTCCCTCAGACTTAGGTGGCCAATGAATGGCTGCAGCACTGGCCTGCACACATTTATTTATTTATAATGTTTACTTTTGAGTGAGAGAGTGCGTGAGCAGGGGAGGGGCAGGAAGAGAGAGAGACAGAGAGAGAGAGACAGAGACAGAGACAGGATCCCCGACGCGGGGCTCGAACTCATGAACCGCGAGATCATGACGTGAGCCGAAGTTGAACGTTTCACCGACTGAGCCACCCCGGCGCCCCCGGACAGCGCACATTTAAAGGATTAGATATCGCGTAAGATGTCAGCATCCGCGTGTGGATACATGGCAAGAACAGTCACGGTGACAATACTGAGCTTCCAGGCCGTCTGGGGCCGTTCGAATACACGGAGAGGCTGACCTCCCTGGTCCTCCTCCTTGTCTCCCAGGCCAGGGTGATGATACGTCGGCTCCTAATGTCCCTGCTCCTGCTGCTTCTCGGTAACCCTGCAGAGTGCTCAGCCTCCCCCATTTTACAGACAGGCCAGTTGAGGCGGGAAGCAACCCAGTTGCTTGCTGGGGTTGCCCAGCTGGATACGCAACAGGGGTGACATCAGAGCCCGTGTCTCCTGACCCTTCCGTGGTCGAGTCAGTGACCATAAAGGCTGAACTGAGCCCATGGAATTTGTCTCTGAGCCCCGCCGGGCCTCCCTGCCCTGCCTTTATCTAGCTAATCCCCGGCCTGGGAGAGAGGGATGTGTTTACACAGCCAGTGCTGACCATGTAGATTGTGCAGCTGCCCTTCCCAGGAGCCCGCTGCCCTGAGCCCGCCTCTCCACCCGGGGCGGGGGTGGGGGCCGCTCCCTGGGGACGTGTGGCTGCAAAAGCGCTCAGGAATCGTGCAAGGTGGCAGCTGCGAGGCCGTGGTGGGGTGGGGGTGGGGGGGGCGCCTTCATCTTGCAGAGATTGTGCCTCCCTCATGGGGAGCCTGCTGGCCCCCTTCCCCGGGCTGATGAGAGCCCCCTTAAGGAGGGAAGGCCCCCTAAGAAGTGTCCCGGGGGAGGAGACCTGCAGAGCCCGTGGGGGCTTAAAGAAAAGGCACAGGTATGCGGGGTCTTAGGGGCCAAACGGGGTCAGGTGTGTTGGTGGTGCCGGCTCGGCTCTAGCAGGAGCAGGAGACAGCCCTACCTATCCTGGGAGCTCGTTAGGGATGCAGAATCTGGGGCCTCACCCCCAAGACGTGCTGCCCTGGAAACCGCATTTTGTCGAGGTCCCAGGTGCCTTGTGTGCGCGTTGGCTCGCAAAGCGCTGCCCTTAACGGAAACGGCACCAGACAAACTTGGACTCCAGTTTCCACTCTGCCACTTGCCTGCCTGGGATCCGCAGGTTGTCCCTTCATTTTCAGGGTTCTGCCTCCCCCCTCACAGAGCAGATACTGCGAGCTCACCGTTGTGCTTCTCTGAGCCCTTCCAGCAACCCCGTGAGGTAGGCGCTGTCACTTCCCATTTTACAGATGGGGCAGCCGAGGCTCAGCGAGGTGAAATAGGGGCTCAGGAAGGTCTCACAGCTGGCAGGTGCAGGACCGTCTGGCTTTCGCGTTGGGTCTGTGACTCCCGAAAGCGGAGCCCGTCAGGATCCCTCGAGGGTCCCTGAGCCCCCTCCCCACCCCCAAAGCCCTGCTTCGGTCCTCCGCATCGTGACGGGTCCCACCCTCTCCTCCTGTCACAGATCATCATCTTTGAGCAAGAGAACTTCCAGGGCCACTCGCACGAGCTCAGCGGGCCCTGCCCCAACCTGAAGGAGACTGGCGTGGAGAAGGCAGGCTCCGTCCTGGTGCAGGCTGGACCGTATGTGCCTGGGTGGGGTGCGGGAGGGGGGCTCGCCCGGTGGGAGCTGCCAGGGTGAGGCATATGGAGCTGGGGGGACCTGCCCTCCCCCACTGTGCTCTTAGACCCTGAAATTTGGGGCAGCCTATGGAGAGAGTTTGTGCTTTGGGGTCACCGAGAACTGGATTCAAATCCCAGCTCGATCACTTTCAGGCTGTGTGACCTTGGACCAAGAACTTCCCTCTCTGAGGCTTGGCTTCCTCCTCCGTAGGCTAAGAGGAACCACGCTGAGGGGGAAGGAAAAGAACTCATAGGCAACTCCTGACACGGAGGCCAGGCACCTCCTCGAGGTGGGGAGGTAAACACAGTCTCTCTCATGGGCACAGCTGCCCGTCTGTGGCTCCCGGAGCATCTGCACTCTCCTGGGCGGTTTAAAGCTAGACGTCCCAGCCCTGCTTTCACCGTGCCCTTCCCAAATTCTGGCCACGCCGGACGTCAGCAGATTCACCGGCACACTTGGGGGCCGGCAGCCTTGGGTCCCTGACCCCGGAGAGGAGGGCTGGTAGGATCTGATTCCGCCCTGCTCAGGTCACAGAGCCTGCAGGGGACTCTCTCTGTGGGTCCTTGACCACTCCTTCTCTGCAAGAGCCTCAGGAATCGGGGGTGGCCACTGGTGACCCAAGAGGTCAGTGATTCTGGAGGGGCTGGGGGTCCTACGTGACCCACACCCCAACTCAGGGTTCTCAGGGGATTCTGCAGAGTTCAACAAATGCCACCCAAGTCAGGATCTGCCGGAAGAGTGGCCCTGCCCGGTCGCCCTTGTCCAACACGCTCTGGGCGTCTGTGCGCCCCAGGAGCGCGTCTTCCTGGACGAGGGAGGTTTTGACCATTTAAGCACTGCATCTGATTCTCAGTTGCCCCCCCCCCCTTTTTTTTTCTCATTTGGATGGAAGAATTTCTCAAACGGACTTTACACTCCCCTGTCTTTTTCCAAAAAATACCAAACTTTTGGTATTTTTATTAATGACCCGTTTACTGTTCAAAATTAAGTTCTGGATCGCTGAGGTGATTCTGCTCTCGGACTGGCGGTGTCTGGATTTTGATGGGTGAGCTGGGCAAGTGTGAGCCACCCCCCCCCCCCACCCAGGGGGCTCGAGAGACTAAGCCAGGGTCCTGCCAGAGGAAGCCTGGGGTGGCTCGACCTCCCCTCTCTCTGTCTCCACTGCAGCTGGGTGGGCTACGAACAAGCCAACTGCAAGGGTGAGCAGTTTGTGTTCGAGAAGGGCGAGTACCCCCGCTGGGACTCATGGACCAGCAGTCGGAGGACGGACTCCCTCAGCTCCCTGAGGCCCATCAAAGTGGTGAGCCTCCCGTCACTTCCTGCTTCTTCTCTCTGCTGCTTGTGGCCAGGGCTTTAGGGACCAGGAGGGAGCCTTCGCCTCCAGCATCGTGACCCTTCTAATGCGCAGGGTGCGCTTCCTGGCTGTGTGACCTGCTAGAAGCCGTTCGCCTCCCTGGGCCTCAGTTTTCCCGTCTGTAAAATGGGGATATTTGGCTCTGCGGCCCTGAGATTCCCACATGCCCAGCCTGAGAGTTGCCACATTGCACAACCCCAGGGGGGCTCCATTCACAAGACCTCAAAATGCTCCGGCGGGGGTGCCGCTCACATTCTATTCCGTACAGACGGTGCTTTCCGGGGTTGGGAACGCATCACAGAGCAATTGCGCAATAAACAGTAGCCATCGTAAACATGAAAAGAAATCCTGGGATTGCTGTGGAGGAAAAGGTAGTTTAGCTCCTGTTTGTAACTCGTGCCGGTGGGGCCTTCTGGTGCATCTCTGAACCTGATTCTTTACGAGAATGTGAGCTCTTAGGGAGGACACCGGGCCCAGCAATGCTCAGTTACACTCCCAAGCCTCCCCAGCACAGTCTAGTACCCCCCAGAGCTTGATGGAAGGTAGGAGAACATTGCATCCCATGGACCCGGGTTCCTACCTTGGCTCTGGTGCTCCCAGCTGTGTGACCTTGGGCAAGCTGCTTTACCTCTCTGAGCCCCGGGTTTTCTCATCTGCCAGAGAGCATAAGAGTATTTAAAGGATTAAAGGGGATGACTAAGGAAAATGTCACAGGAACAGGAAGATGGGAAGAGATGTGGCGACGAAGGAAAGCCAAAACATGTCAAGTGCCTTTTTGGGGCACCACCCGCCTGTGTCCCTGTATGTGTTGATTGTGGCTGCCTTTTTTTTTTTTTTAAAGCAGGCTGAGGCTATGGGGGGGAACATGACCTATGAGAATTGAATGTGCCTTAAAGTGTAGACTCCAGAGTGTCGCGTGCAGGTAGCCTGTGGGACCTCAACAAATGGCCGCTGTTTACCTGCAGTTACAATTGCACTCGGGTGGCAGGGGTACTGGGCAGAGGGCTGTAGATGGATTGCGCTAATCCCAACACCGCAGCACGCAGATGGGGCCCCGAAGGCTCTCCCTCGCTCCCCCTCCCGCGCTCACTCTCCCTACTCCCTGTCAACAGGACAGCCAAGAGCACAAGATCATCCTCTATGAAAACCCCAACTTCACGGGGAAGAAGATGGAAATCATAGACGATGATGTGCCCAGCTTCCACGCCCACGGCTACCAGGAGAAGGTGTCGTCGGTGCGCGTGCAGAGTGGCACGTGAGTGCAGACCCAGCCCTGCTCACCCCGCCCGGGAGCCCAGACCCCGGGGTCCTGAGTCCCGCTCTGCCCCGAACCCTGCTGATCTTGCACACTCGTGACCTCAGTCTTCCCGCTGGGAAATGGGCGTGGAGATCGCGAGCTTGTGTGTGGCTTTCAGCCCTTGCTGTCCACTCCAGGGGCAATACCCTACCTCGGGGGGGGGGGGGGTAGAGGAAGCTTGGCCTTAACCTCAGTCCCCAGGAGCGGGACCATAAATGGTGGTGGGGGTATAGGAGAGGTCGGGATGAGTTGCGTGGTCTTAACAGGGCTACGGGGGGAGAAAGCCCAGCCCGTGCCGGCAAAGTTAAACCCTCTGGGGGTTCACAGAGGGGCTACAGGCAGTGGGGTGCTGCCGGTGGTTGGTTCCAGCTTGCAAGAGCCAACTCTGAAGGTTTCAGAATATCTGTGAGCTGGTTGCTGAATCATCGGTGGCTCGAAACCAGCCGGGGTGGGGGTATTGACACCACAGACATTGGAAAGTGAGACACGCCAAGACCTTTTTCTACCCCCTCCCCCCTCAAGAGAGCTGGTTTGACCCAACACCGACTGGCTTTTCTGGGGTTCATCACCCTCCAAAAATAGTGTGCACGGCTCTGCGTTCATAGTCCTTTTCGTTTGTGTGTTCACTCGTTACTCAAGTGCTGGAGTCCTGCCACGTGCCAGGCATCGCGTTAAGTGCTCCGTGTGTCGGAGCAGATTCAAGAGACCTGGCTTTTTCTTTGTGTAGCTAACAGTCTAGCTGGGGTCAACGGTTAACCATTGAAGAATCCACGCAGATCTGGGCTCCTTCCTTGAGGAAGGGACTGTTGAGCTCAGATCCCAAGAAAGAGTAGGAAATGCGGTGTGAAGAGAGGAAGGACATTCCAGATAGAGAAGGGCATGTGCAAAGGCCCTGGGGTTGGAGGAGCCTGGTGAGTTGGAGGGACTCTCCAAAGTTGAAAGTGATGGGTGCGCAGAGATATAGTGCACAAGACCACGAGGGAGAGCTGCAGGTATATGCAAGGGTTGGCTTGGCAGGTCTTTGTAGGCCAGGGCTTTGTGACATTTTGTGTGTGGGGCGGGGGGGGGGGGGAGAAACTGTAACTTTCATTAGGTGCTCAAAAGAGTGGAGGATCCCCCCTAAACGGTGCTGACTTCAAACGATGAAGGGATAATGGAGGGGCCCTGGGACCGAGCCTCCTCTCTCGTTTGGCCTTGCAGCCAGGCATGGGGTTGGGATGAGGGTGGACAGAGACAGTTAAGAGACCTGTGTTCTTGTAGGCTGAAGTGGGCTTGAGGTCACCTTTCCCTAGTAGCAGGCCTTCAGCCAAAAGTTGCTTTAGGAGATAGTGATCTCCCCACCAAGAGAAGGAAGCAAGCAGAGGCCGGAGGCCGGAGGCCGGAAGGGTGGCGTTCCTGCTCGACAATCAGGAAGTGTGAAATGAACGGGAAACCCACCCTTCCTCACGGCCTAAGGCTTCTCTCCTTCTCTCTCTCTTCGTCTGCTTCCCCTCCGCCCCGCAGGTGGGTCGGCTACCAGTACCCCGGCTACCGCGGGCTGCAGTACCTGCTGGAGAAGGGAGACTACAAGGACAGCGGTGACTTTGGGGCTCCCCACCCCCAGGTGCAGTCCGTGCGCCGCATCCGCGACATGCAGTGGCACCAACGGGGCGCCTTCCACCCCTCCAACTAGTGCCCCCCTGTTCCTCCTTCCCAGGGGCTAGGTCTGCTGCCCAGAATCCCCCCCCGCACCCCCTGGCGAGTGAATAAAGTGTGACTTGCAATTTGTGCGTTGCATTGCCGTTCGTCTCCAGTGGGAGCTGGGTGCTGCGGGCGGGCGGGCGCGCCTGTGTGCGTGAGAGAGAGAGAGAGAGAGAGAGCGAGAGACCCCAGACCGAGAGAACCAGAAAATGTCTGGGCTGGGGCACGACAGCAGAGCCTTCGCCGAGACTCACAACTCTGCAGCTACTTCGCTGTGTGGTCTTGGGCGTGTTGTCCAAACCCTCTGAACCTCTGCTTCTTCGCCTGGTTCGCCACCACCTTTGCCGCGTGAGCGGCTGGCTCGGCTGACCTCCTGGCTCCCTCCCACGTGGCTGCTGAGGTCCCTCAAGGTCGAGGTGCAGGTGAAGGAGGCTCCAGGCCTTAAAGGTGCATCCAATGCCGGCCATCCCCCCATTAGCGTGTTATCCCCCTTGAGCCTGGCCCTTTTCTTCCATCCGCCAGAGGGACCCACAACCCAGCAATCCCTCCCGGTCCCGGAGAGAGGTCGTAATTACCTGTTTGTGCCTATGTGTGCTCATTTGTCCCTCTGTTCGCTACTGGGATGGTTCGGTCTGGATTCTAACGGCTGTTCGGGAGCCCTGGCCAGTGACGGGGGCTCAGACACGTCACTCTACCTCTCAGCCCCTCCATGGGTCTACCTGCAAAGAATGAGGGAAGAAACAGTGCCTCCCTCACTGGGTTCAGTGAGGATGGAATGACCTAAGCCAGGCCCTCTCTGTATAAACGGGGATCATTTGCTGGTTGCCTGCAGTGCAGATGTCTGTTCCCAGGGCACAGATTCTCTTCACTTTGTATTTGGTCTCCTTTGTTTTAGTGTTTATATTTTTGAGAGAGAGAGAGAGAGAGAGAGACAGAGCACGAGCAGGGGAGGGGCAGAGAGAGGGAGACACAGAATCTGAAACAGTCTCCAGGCTCTGACTGTGAGCACAGAGCCCGACACGGGGCTCGAACGCACAGACCGCGAGATCATGACCTGAGCCGAAGTCGGAAACTTAACCGACTGAGCCCCAGGTGCCCCTATTTGGTCTCTTTCGACGTAAGTGGTTTTAAATTTTGATGTAGCACAACATCTGTCTGTTCCCAAACTGTAAAGTTTGTACATTCTACGTTTTCTTTAAGAAATTCTTTCTCACCCCAGGTCACAAATATATTTCCCAAGATATATATATATTTTTTTCCTACAAGTGTTCAAGTTGTGCTTTTCACATGGAAGTTCTCGATCCTTCTGGAGCCGATTTTTGTGTATGGCGTGTGGTAGGGATCTCATTTCTTTCTGGATCTCCCTTTTGTCCTGGAATCATTTTTGTTAAGTCCATTTCCCCCACGGTGGAGCAAATACTACCTTGTCACATATTTGATTGGCATGTGTGTATGGAGTCTATTGATGGGACCTCCCCTTTCTTTCTTTCTTTCTTTTCCTTGTTTTCTCTTTCTTTCTTTCTTTCTTTCTTTCTTTGAGAAGGTGTGGAGGGAGGGAGAGAGAGAGACAGACAGAGAGAGAGGAGAGAGAGAATCTCAAGCAGGTTCTGTGCTGACTCAGGGCTTGATCCCACGAACAATGAGATCATGACCTGAGCCCAAATCAAGAGTTGGACACTCAACCAACTGAACCACCCAAGTGCCCCAATGGGGTCTCTTTTCTCTTCCTTTAGTCAATTTGTATGTTCCTGTAGTTTGACCACATTGTGTCAGTAACTACTGACACACACATGTAGTCATACATCTCGGACCATTCTTCTTATTCAGAAATATTAAAAATTTTTTAAATGTTATTTATTTTTGAGAGAGAGAGAGAGCGCGCGCGCATGTGAGCAGGGAGGGGCATAGAGAGGGAGACACAGAACCTGAAGCAGGCTGCAGGTTCTGAGCCGTCAGCACAGAGCCTGATGTGGGGCTCGAACCCACGAGCCATGAGATCATGACCTGCCCAAAGCTGGATGCTCAACCGAGCCACCCAGGCGCCTGTTTCAGAAATAGTTTAGATATTCTTGCCCTTGTATGCCTCCATGTAAAATCATCCCCTAAAATCTGGAAACATAGACAACCTTGTTGAATGAGCTAAAGTGGATAAAATAATTGCCATGGAGGTGGGAACTAATGTTCAGCTAATGTTACTAGTTTCCATTTGCTCATTCTTTCTTCAGTCAACCCATTTTCTTGAGTGTCTATTTTCTTCCTGGAACTGGGCAGCGTAGGGGATACAAGGTAAGTAAGACAGAACCCTTGCTCTCAGGAAGCTCCCACTCTGGAGAGATTGTAATAGTCAGGCAATAAAACCACAGAGATTAAGATGGGTTGAATTGCCCCCCCCCCCCCAAATTCACGTGTTGATGTCCTAACCCCTCAGGATCTCAGGATGTGACCTTATTTGGAAATATGACCATTACAGATGTGAGTAGTTAGATTTAGATGAGGTCATGGTTTATATACACAATGGAGTACTACATGGCAATGAGAAAGAATGAAATATGGCCCTTTGTAGCAACGTGGATGGAACTGGAGAGTGTGATGCTAAGTGAAATAAGCCATACAGAGAAAGACAGATACCATATGGTTTCACTCTTCTGTGGATCCTGAGAAACTTAACGGAAACCCATGGGGGAGGGGAAGGAAAAAAAAAAAAAAGAGGTTAGAGTGGAAGAGAGCCAAAGCATAAGAGACTCTTAAAAAATGAGAACAAACTGAGGGCTGATGGGGGGTGGGAAGGAAGGGAGGTTAGGTGATGGGTATTGAAGAGGGCATCTTTTGGGATGAGCACTGGGTGTTGTATGGAAACTAATTTGACAATAAATTTCATATATTAAAAAAAAAGATTTAGATGAGGTCATTTAAATGAGGTCATAGTGGATAGGGCGGATCCTTCATCCAATACAACGGGTGTCCTTATGAAAAGGGGGAGATTCGACGCCAGAAACACACACGTGCATACATGGAGAGCACCGTGTGGAGATGCAGGCAGAAATTGGGGTGATGCTGCAGAAGCCAAGCCACATCCAGACCACCTGGAAACCACCAGAATCTAAGAGAGAAGCATGCAACAGAGCCTCCCTCCCATGCCTCCAGGGGGAGCCAACGCTGCTGACACTTGACCTTGGACTGCCAGCATAAAGAACCGTGGAGAATAAATTTCTGTTGTTTAAACCACTCTGTTTGGGGTACTTTGTGATGGCATCCCTAGGACACTAATAACGGTGATGGCAAGAAGAAAGGGCCAAGGACACCAAGAGAAGGCAGGGGCGCTTCCTGGGGCATTAGACCTCCCAAAGAAGTGGGAAGGTTGAAAGAAAGTTAGCATTTTGCAGGTGAATCTTGGGGAGAACAATTGTGGCACAGGGAACAGAGTAGGTGAAGTCAGGGATGCAAGAAACAGCATGGTATGTTCCAGTGTTCTGCGTACAGTGGGCACTTCAGGGTGTGGGAACATTGAAGGTTGGCTAGCAGAAAGTCCTGAAAGATTGGATGATGTTGGTGATGGTGATGATGATAATGTGTGCGGTAGGTGGCACCAAAAGGGTTTCCATTCGTCTGTTCCTACATGCCAACCGACCTAAACTTAGCGGTAAAACTCCCACAATCATTTGTTTTGCGCACATGTGTAATTTGGGCAGGACCCAGTGGGAACAGCTCATCTCTGCTCCAAATGGAGTCATCTCGGATGGCTCAAAGGGTGGGGGTGAGTCCCACGGCTGGGCACTGGTGCTGGCTGTTGGCTGGGCCTCAGCTATGACTCTCAGGGCAGACACCTCCCATACGTGGACACTCCATACAGCTGCCTTGTTTCCCAACCCCATCCCCCCAGCAGGTAGCTGGATTCCGGATCACGTATTCCGAGAGAAAGCTGGAAGCTTCATGGCATTTGTACAACTTAGCCTCAGAAGTCACACGGCATCACTTCCTCCATACTCTATTGGAAGGGGGGGGGGGGGGGGTCTCCTAGGTGGACCCAGGTCGAAGGGAGAAGACAAAGGCCCCACCGGTCAACGAGAGGAAGGTAAATGCATGGGATGAGATCTATTACGGTGGCCATATTTACAAAACATACTCCACCAAGGGAAAGAAGACATTAAGAATGGGCTTTGGCAAGGCTGAGCAGGTAGCTGGGATCCGCATGACCATGCGTGAGACACTTTCTCAGCCCATGATCATCCTCCCCAGTGAAAGAACAAGGCTGGGCAAGATGGCCGGTGTGGTCACTCTTCCCCCACGTTGCTGCGATTGTGTCTCTATTTTGCTCTTATTTTTCTTTGTGTTCCCCTGCCTCTCTCTCTTTATCTCTTTCTACCTCCTTCTGTCTCTCTCAGGACTCATCTTTATCTTTGCTGGTATCTCGGCCTCCTTCTTGATCTCTCTCCGTCTCTCTGTTTCTCTCTGTTTATTTCTATCTCCTTCCTTTCCTATCCCTCCCCTTCATCTGCCTCCCTCCTTCTGTCTCTGTCAACTGAGGACTGTGCTCTGTGGGTCCCTCTCCCTGCCCCCAACACCTCCATGCATGGCTAGACCCACCTTCGCTCAGATCTCCGCAGGGAGGCCCTCCAGGCGCACTCCCGCAACCAGCCACCAGGCGTCAGCAGAGCGTCATCCTCAGGGCTCCTCGCCCGGTGGTTCGCTGCTCGGGCCCTGATTGGAGCCAAGCCCCGTCAGTCACACCGGCTGAGGTAGGCGGGGCCTCAGAGACTGTCCCAGGACAGAGGGGAAACCAAGGCTCCAGAGAGCGAGGTCTTACCGGGACCTTGATAGAGCAGCGGCAGGCCTTACTGCCCTGTTTCCTTCTGCAGCTCTCTTCCCCAAAGCTTGCTGGAAGGGAAAACAAACTCAGCACCGATTCTTTGCGTGAGAAGGTGCTTCCAAATCACTGTCTCGCCCACGGTCACTGGAAGCGACTAGCGAAACTTCGTCCTGCCGCTCAGACATAAGGCTTAGAGTAGCCTTAGAGTATGTCTCGGCCCCAGTTTCCCCTGAGATGGGGGAAATGCTAGCGCCCGCTCATAGGGCTGCGGTGAGGATTCAATGAGATGCCATGTGTGAAGTATTTGGGGGCGGTTCCAGCCACACACCAGGGACTCAGTAAAGGAACACGTGTGACAAGGGCTAAGAGGAGGCTGTGCTATCCTGAGGTGGGGTCAGGGAGGACTCCTGGGAGAAGGTTTTTAACCTGGGCTTTGTGGGACGGGTAGGAGTTCGCCAGGTGCGCAAGGGTGGAAGTGCCTTCGCCACATTCACGCACCAATTTGCTCATTCCCCTGCATCTTCTTTCTCCTGCCTCCTTGTTCTTAACCCCCCCCCCCACACCCCTCCCCGCCTCACTCTTCTCCCTCTGCTGCCTCCTTCCCTCTCCTTCCTCTCCCCTTTTCTTCCTTTCCTCCTATTGCTCTGAATTCCCTTTGCCCCACTTTTTCTTCATTCCCCACCTCCCTCTTGCCTTTGCTTTTCCTCCTTTCTTTCCTCTTCCCCTCCTCACTATCCTGTCCCAGGTTCTCAGCCAGGTCCCAGCCCCACCCTCCCCCTCCCTGCAGCCTGATGGGGGGAGGGGAAGGGTGGCTGGAGCAGGCGGACTCCCTAGATGTCCGGTGCTCCTTGCATTATTTACAATATAGCAAACGCGTGCAAATTACAATCCCACTGACAGATGAATGAATAAAGAAAACGTGGTAGGTGTGAAATGTTACTCAGCCTTAAGAAGGAAATCTTGCCATTTGTTGCAGGACGGATAAACTCGGAAGACGATTTGCCAAAGGAAATAAACTTGTATTCTTTTTTGAGAACGTGGAGACTCCGTTTAAACAGGCCTCCCTATTAGTAAATCCCCAAGGTATAGTCTGGTTGCCCTGCGGGGATGGTTCTCAACATGTGGTCCCCAGAACGGAGCAGCAACATCACCAGGGAACTTGTTAGAAATGCATATTCTCAGGGGCGCCTGGGTGGCGCAGTCGGTTAAGCGTCCGACTTCAGCCAGGTCACGATCTCGCGGTCCGTGAGTTCGAGCCCCGCGTCGGGCTCTGGGCTGATGGCTCAGAGCCTGGAGCCTGTTTCCGATTCTGTGTCTCCCTCTCTCTCTGCCCCTCCCCCATTCATGCTCTGTCTCTCTCTGTCCCAAAAATAAATAAATGTTGAAAAAAAAATTAAAAAAAAAAAAAGAAAAAAAGAAATGCATATTCTCAGACACCACGGTCCAGGGATTTGTGTTTCACTGATGCATCTGGTGTCTGAGAACCGCTGCTTTAAGGTTTTGTGTTTCTGCAAGAGTCTACCTCTCTGCATTGTTTTAAAAATAGGCAGCTGATGTTCATGAACACTTTATGGTTAACCCCGTTACTGCATGAAATTCTTCTTTTTCCATTGAAGAAGACAAATCTGAGTGGATTGCAAAGGAAAGGCCAGCCAGGTGGGCCACATTGCCATTTCCAAGGCAGAAGTTTCGGTCCCAAATATTGATCTAAATATTGGTCAAATCCTTTTTTTCCCCCCTCAGACACTGAGTAGGTGCTTTATTTTATTTCATTTTATTTAAGTTTATTATTATTATTATTATTTCGGTAATCTCTGCAGCCGACATGGGGCTCGAACTCACGACTCCAAGATCAAGAGTCACATGCCCTTCCAACTGAGCCAGCCACCTGCCCCAAGTAGCGGCTTTATACTCGTGAGGATCACTAACTTGTTCCGTCCTCATACGGTGTGTCTGCTCCTCGGGCCCGCCCACGGACCCCTCACCTGCTTTGCAGATGTAACTGTCGCTACTCACTGTTTGGCCCCACTTCCAACTGGACTGGAAACTGCATAAGGACAGGGAGAGGGTCTGCTCACATCCCCACGCTGCACCCACGAGTGCATCCGCACCGTCCCTGTTACAGAGCAGGGCGCGCTAGCTGGGCTAGTGTGGCGCCCCTTCTCCATCCCTCGGAGGAGCCATCCCTGATGCACTCCTCCTCCAGGTAAGTTCTCAAGTATGCAACCCGTGCAATAGGAAGGAAACACTGAAGGGGGCGCCTGGGTGGCTCAGTTGGTGAAGCGTCCGACTTCAGCTCAGGTCATGATCTCGGGGTTCCTGAGTTCAAGCCCTGCGTCGGGCTCTGTGCTGATGGCTCGGAGCCTGGAACCTGCTTGGGATTCTGGGTCTCCCTCTCTCTCTGCCCACCCAGCTCATGCTCTGTCTCTCTCTCAAAAATAAATAAACATTAAAAAAATGTTGTTGTTTTTTTTTTTTTAAAGGAAGGAAACATTGACCTGTTGAAACTGCTCTATGTACTTGATCTCCACACAGGTGGGTGGGACCAGGGTTGCCTTGATTCAGGTTTCCCCTGAGCCAGGTGCATAATAGCCCCACTATAAATGAATGTACGGACGTATGGGCAAATGCAGGGTTCTCAAGTTCCGTATTTCTTCTTCTTAGTTCCTGTCGTCCCCCAAGTACACCCACAAATGCCCACCTCACAGTTAGGACGATGGTAGCTGGATGGTTAGATGCGGAGCTGGGTAATTACTTACTTAATGTTAGTGTCCCGTTAGCCCTGAGACACGTCTCAGTTGCTGTTGTATCACACCATTTGGTACCATGACAGGCTCACTGTGGGCATTTAGGGCTGGCTGGCTGATTTATTCACTCTCTGACCCGTTGACAACCTGTGGGTTGTTCCCATTTTGCAGATGAAACACGGAGGCTCGGAGAGGGGGCAGTGACGTGCCCGAGCCCACACCGGTAAGAAGTAGGAAAGCTGGGGCTTAAAACCAGGGCTCTGTCTGGTGCTCCATGATCAGCCTCTCTGGAAAGTCAGGGGAGGCCCTTTGAAGCTTCTAGTACTAGAGATGCCGATGGGCGGGGCACCCTGACCCCAGCTTTAAAAATAGTCCTTCCATGGGGCGCCTGGGTGGCTCAGTCGGTTAAGCGTCCGACTTCAGCCAGGTCACAATCTCGCGGTCCGGGAGTTCGAGCCCCACGTCAGGCTCTGGGCTGATGGCTCGGAGCCTGGAGCCTGTTTCCGATCCGGTGTCTCCCTCTCTCTCTGCCCCTCCCCTGTTCATGCTCTGTCTCTCTCTGTCCCAAAAATAAATAAAAAAAACGTTGAAAAAAAAATTAAAAAAAAAAAATAGTCCTTCCGGTGCCTTCTCCTCCCTGGGGGTCTTTGTTGCTGGCTGGGTGGCGGGGTTGCTGGGTCCCAGTGTCCTGCGGCTGCTGAGACAGGCTCTGTGGGGCGTGCAGGCTGGAAGCCAGGCCACGGTGGGCATGGCAGCATCTTCCTAAAAGCAAAGGTTTGCCGCCGTCACGAGGAGGTAGTTCACTGGTGATGGCCTTGGCATCAGGAAGCTTCGGCCAGACCGCCCCGAAGGAGCCGCCTGCAAGGGGAAGGGTGTGTGATTTCACTGTGTTGGTCTTCTGACTCTCTGTCACCCTGTTGACCTGAATTTCTGTTAAATCCCCTATCCCTCAGCCATCCCTGGACCCAGGGCCATATCCTCTCTTCTTCACACAGTTCCAATAGCCTTCTCAGAAGGATCCTCTCCAAATGCAAATCCGATCATGACACCCTCCTGCTTAAGCCTGCTGTGGCTCCCCATCGCCCTCGGGATAAAGACCCTAATCTCTGACTCACAACACCTTCAAGGACTAATCAACCCCTGCCTCACGTCTCCAGCCTTCTACATACACACACTCGTTCTTTCTATCCTTTGGACTCATCGTGAGCCCTCCAGTCACAGGGCCTCCCCAGTCAGCCTAATGAGGCCCCTTGTGGTCTTCAGACCTCACGTCAGCGTCTCCCCTGGCTTCACCGGCCAGGCCATTCCTCAGATGACCCACACTTTTCTGCTCTGCTCACCTCTCTCCGAAAGACCTGATCCCATGTGTTGTTTACCATTTCTTTGTCTGGTTCCTTGATTCATTTCCATTCCCTCCTTGACCCAGGTCTCCATGAGGGCAAGAGCCAGGTCTAATTTTGTGTTCCATATACCCAAGAGCCTGCTGCATACGTGTGGAGGCCTGATAGATACTTACAAAATGAATGAATGAATGAATAGTCACACCCGAGATCAGGGACCTACCAAGAGGACAATCTCCTTAGCATCAGTCATGTCCAAGCAAAAGGCCATGGAAAATTCGGTCAGTCTAATGACGGTCAGGCGCTAGGATGAAAAACTTGTCTTGCTCTGTTGACTTGTGCCCACCCCACCCCACCCCCCTCCTTCGGAAATGCTTCCTCCTCCTTGAAATGGTGCCCCTCCCCCAGTAGTCCCTTCTGGAGCACAGACCCCGGGATCTGTTACACGGTGAGAGGTGACTCCTGACTCTTCATGGCTGTGTGCCTGACGCAACTGAGCCTCAGTGTTCTCATCTGAAAACAGGGCGTATGAGGCTTACTCAGCAGGAGATGTGGCCTCAGAAGCGCGGGGCCCAGAGCCGGGTGCCTCGCTGCTACAAAACAAACCTCACTCCTCTCTTTTAAACTTTCAGTGCTCCTCCTGTCTCGGTGCCACCAGGACGTTTCAGTCGGCTCCGTCGAGAGACTATAAAGAACAGTGTCCAATAAGTGCCTTCACTCTAGGGCAAGGCTGCTGAGGTTTGGGGCTCCCCATCAGCCCCGGGGTCTGTCCTGTGCATCCCGCGACGTTCAGCAGCGTCTCTGAACTCTATCCGCTAGATGTCAGCAGCAGGTCAAGTTGTGACAACCAGCAGGGGCTCCAGCCTTTGCCAAATATTTCCCGGGGGGCATAATCGCCCCAGGCTGAGAACCACTGCTCCAGGGGATGCGGGATACGCCTCCTGGGGGTACACATTCTCAGAGAGGGAGGCAAGTGGGCTCACAAATGGTGGGACTTCAGGCGGGGTTGCAGACAGGGAGGGGAGCAGTTAAGACAGACTGTACAAGGTAGGCCTTGGCCTCTGCCTCCTGCATGAGACGACTCAAGATAAACTGCTAGGGCGGGAGGGGGCGCCAGGCCTCTCATCTCACAGACAGGGAAACTGAGGCCCGGAGGCAAAGGCTTTGGTACTGGGCAAGCAGCAAAACTTGGGTACCTGACACACATAAATACACATGCATTTAATATGCGCAAGTATATCAGAGATATTTTTTTACGCGGTTGATATATAGCAACTCCATTAAAAGAGGCTATGGAGTCACAAGTAGGAGAGCTCTTTTCCATTTCTTTTCCCCCTGTGCGCCTGTGCGTGTGCACACACACTTCTTGCTTCCTTCCCTTAGTTCTGGAAAGAGGAAATGGAATGGAACTGGGGGTACATTTGCTGCCTGTGGTCTTTGGGCTTGAAGCCTTGGAGAGAGGGGATCAGGGAGGGCTTGGCAGGGCGGACAGCGCACATGGAAGAGGTGCCCCTGTGCCCAGCCGAGGGACATCTGTGGGCTAAAGGAGAGGACAGTGTCATTTTGTCCTTTTGTTTTGTTCCACTGTTGGGGGGGGGAGGGGCCGCATTTGGTTTTGAGTGAAAAGAGCTGAATTTTACCCTCAATTTTCTATGCAAGCTGTTAACCAGCAAACAGACTGCAGGAAGCCAGGCAGGGGGCGTGGGGAAGGGCCCATCCTCCAACTTTTAGGCACAGGACTTCAGACTCTCCCCAGGCAGCTTTGGGCCCCTGGGTGAGGCGTCTGGTTTGGCGTCAGAGGAACAAGGCTGGCGGCCGGCGGAACGCTTTCCAGAACAAAGGGGTCACGAGAGCAAAATTATCCAGGTGAGAAAAACTGTGAGCAGAAGGGTAACCGTAGGTGGTTCTGCAGGGCTGAGCTGGGGCTTCTGCACGGGGAAGAGCAGGGAGAGGCAAGGCTGGCCAGGTACTGGCACTGGGAACATGGAGGTACACGGTGACCACAGAAGGATGTGGGGGCTTGGTCCGCAGGGCACTGGGGAGCCATGGGATGGTTCGGAGCAAGGGGGTCATGCCATCTGATCAGCGCTGGAGAACACTCCCTCTGGCTAGTGTGTGGAGTGGGGGGAGGCAGCAGCTGTTTTGTCTGAATGACAGAGACCCACGACTTGTTCTGTTGGGTGGGGAATGTGCTAAGGAATGGGGTGGGACTTCGGTGCACCCACTCCTTGGAAGGGGTACCTGGGAGCCCTGCCGTCTACTTTGAGAGCTCCATGGCGTCTGGTTCTTCCTACTCTTCAAAGCACATCGGTTCTGTTCTCTTTTCAGACATCTTTCATGAAAAGGAAAATGCTGGGGCGCCTGGGTGGCGCAGTCGGTTAAGCGTCCGACTTCAGCCAGGTCACGATCTCGCGGTCCGGGAGTTCGAGCCCCGCGTCGGGCTCTGGGCTGATGGCTCAGAGCCTGGAGCCTGTTTCTGATTCTGTGTCTCCCTCTCTCTCTGCCCCTCCCCCGTTCATGCTCTGTCTCTCTCTGTTCCAAAAAAATAAATAAACGTAAAAAAAAAAAAAATTTTAAAGAAAAGGAAAATGTTCCAGGTATGGTGCTGGGCCCCTCCCCCCAGCCATCCCCTTTGAGGTTCCACTTGTATCCTTCTTTCTTTTCTTTTTCTTCCCCCTCCTACTATGTGTTTATATCCACCATGCTGCAACATGTAGTAGATTGAGATCCTTCATCTTACAACTGGTGTGGAGTGTTTTATTGCATCGAGTAATGCAAGTTACTAATCTTGTCCCAGACTGTCAGGCATTGATGTCGTGTGTTGCCATAAACCACAATGCAGCGACACCCATGCGTTCACAGAATACTTTATCTCACCTCTCCTTGAGCGGCCCCAGGCCTGCTGGTGTTGAGAGAACAGCGTGGGGTGCCTGGGTGGCTCAGTTAAGCAGACACTTCTTGATCTCGGTGCAGGTGCTCAGGTCATGGTCTCAGGGTTCGCGAGGTCGGGCTCCGCATCAGGCTCTGTGCTCACAGGGTGAAGCCTGCTTGGAATTCCCTCTCTCCCTCTCTCTGCCTCTCCGCCATTCATGCTTGGGAGTGCATGAGCTTTCCCTCTCAAAAATAAATGTTAATTTTTTTTTTTTTAGAGAGAAAATACTGTAACGGGGTTTACTGGACTCAAATCCCAGCTCTCTTGACGTCTGGGCTGGGTAACCCAGGAAGGTGCGTAAGGAACCCTGATTTCTCATTCGTAAAAATAAGAATCCAATTCCTTGGGGTGCCTGGGTGGCTCAGCTGGTCAAACGTCTGACTCTTGATTTTGGCCTAGGTCATGATCTCACGGTTCATGAGTTCGAGCTCCCCCCCCCCCCCCCACCATCGGGCTCTGTGCTGACAGCTCAGAGCTTGGAGCCTGCTTCGGATTCTATGTCTCCCTCTCTCTCTGTTCCTCCCCCACTGGCATCTTTCTCTTTCAAAAAAAAAAAAAATAATAATAATACCTACCCAAAAAAAGAATAATAATACCTACCTTCCAAGGTTATTGGAAGGACCGATGATGTTAATGTAGGTGCAGCACTTAGACCGAAGCCGTCCTATGCAAGTGTTTGATATGACTGTTATGTTGTTATAAACTGAGCATCAGAAAAATGTGAAGGGAATTATGTAACGGCCCCTCTCCCAGGCTGTGTGACTTCGGACAAGTCCGTATACTTCCTTCCTTCTCACCTTCCACACCTGCAAGATGGGGCTTTGTAACGATTTCAGGAGATGACGGCTGCCATAGAAAAGACCCTCCGCAAAGGGTTCATTTTTTTCCCCTCTCATTTCTGTTACCTCAGGTTTAGGGGGGTTGTATGTTCTTGTTGGACAGATGAGGAGACTGGGACTCAGAGAGGTGGAGAGGTTTTTGACGGATCACGCAGCCTGTCGGTGTCAGGGGACTCTCTCTGGGCAACGTCCCCGCGTTGGGTCCCCGTGGCTGTGTCACAGACCTCCAGGGCCAGCCTGCCTCTTCCAGCAGACCTCTATACCGCCACCGCCCCCCCGCCCCCCCCAACCTGAAGCCTGGCCTCCCACTACGTTCTTGCCTCCAGGGTGCAACTGATACAAACAGCCTTCCACGAGGCCTCTTAGAAACAACCACCAAATGCTCCTGTCGCATAGCAACCACAGAATCAAAACAAGCTCTTAATAAAAGATCAAAAAGGAAGGTGGGGGGGGATAGAAAGCCCACCCCCCCCCACACTGCCCCCTGCCAGGATGCCCACGCAGGGCGTTCAGTTCATAGAGTTGATTAGGTTGGCCTTGTGTCTGTACATTTCAAGGCATTCCCCCTGCCCAAAGTTGTTTTCCTCCAGCGGCCGGGGGCTGGGAGCCAAGAAACGGGGTTTAAAATACACAAAAGGAAACAGAGCATGGTGAGGTCTAGAGGCGGAGGACCATTAGTGAGGGGGGGGGGGGTGCTCGGGGCGGCAGAGCGGAGCAGGCACTGGGCCGTGTCTTAGAGCGGGACAGTGGCTTTGCCTTGACCCCCGAAGTCACTGGGCGGCTGCAAGGCAGGGGCCCCTCGTGCCTTGCTGCTCAGCCCTGCCTCGGCCCCTTGCAGTGAAATCCCCAAACATAAAGCCAGGAACGCTCTGCAAGACGATCTGAGCCAATGATTTCCAATTTTTTTTCTTTTTTACAGCAAAGAAGCTGTCTCCTGGATGATCTAGCATAAGGCATCCCAACACGTAAAGCTGATAAGAGGGTGTCAAAGGGGAAGTGGGGGTTCTCCACTTTATGCCCCGACCCATGGGGGCCTTTTCACATTTGCTCTCAGTATCAGCACCGCAAGGCACCGCAGGGCAGATCCAGCAAATCCGCAGTTACGGCTGCAAAAGCTATCTGTATGGATAAGAGTAGGAGCTAACTATTATTATCTGCACTTAAAATATGCCAGGTGTAGGGATATGGCTTTTCATGTGTCCTAGAATGAAATCCACAGCCACTGGGTGAGGGTAGATCCCACGGCTACCTGATTCCCACTTTGCAAACGAGGAAGCAGAAGCACAGAGGGGTCTAGTCCGTTCCCAAGGTCACCCAGCTGGCAAATGGTAAAGCCAGACGTCAGAGCCTTTGACTCTAGGCCCTGTGCCTCTAACCATTATGGCCCAGGGGGGACTGTCGCACTGTCACACAGGAGCTGGGCCAGCACAAAGAGGTGGTCTGGGGTGGAGGGAGGCGCACCGGATGTGCAGGGCTGGAGCTCTGGGTCCAAGATGTGCAGCAGGTCCACTTGTGCTGGTTGTTGGGTAAGAGTGAGGGTGAGTGGCCAGTGGCCGTGAGAGGAGAAGAGAAGCCTCGAGATCGCTCAGGCGAACTTGGAACTAGGGAGTTACAGCAGGTGCTTGAGCTCGAGTTTCCAATCCTGCCCTTGGCCGCACATCAGTGTTGGGACAATAGGCCCAAAGTATTTTACTAATAATAATCACAACGGTTAGACACCGCGTTAGGCACTTGAGAGGCAAGATCTTGATTATCACGATACCTCCGAGAGAGGTCATGTTATCATCCCATTTTATAGATGAGATCACTGAGGCTCAGAGAAGTGAAGGGATTTGCCCAAGGCCACAGGCCTGGTGCGTGGTAGAGCTGACATGGGGACCCAGGACTGGCTGATCCCCAAGCCTGCATACCTGCCTCAGGCCACTGTCATGCTGTACAACAAATGACCACAAAATCTTGGGCCACCAAAGCGCCTTCTTTGCAGATTCAGCCACAAAAGGGCAACTGGGTTTGTAATGGAAATGTTGGCATCTGCCCTGAGCCCTCTGCTCCAGCAAAGTCATCGTAAAGCAAAACCCTTCCGCATGCTCCCCACCCTCCTGCGGGGACCCCTCAAGCTTCATTTCCCATCGTTGCAAAGCCCAGCACGGGGGCTGGCAGCCTCCGGTGCCCTTGCTTCTCCCCAGCCGCCTCCTCCTGCCGTTCCTACAGCCTGCCCTGGGGTTCAAGACCAAGGGCCTCAGCAAGGAGCACCGCGGGGACTGTCACCCGGTGAAGAGCCCTGGGCTGCGGCTCAGCTACTGCAAAACAAACCCACCCAGAGCACAAGCAGAGACAGCTGCAGTTCCTGTCGCTGGAAGATACTGTGCAAAATCGTATTGCGTCCTCGGGAAATGGTGTCACTTTATGGAAAGGCAAATAACATTTAAACACGGTGCAGTCTAAAAAAGAATCTCGGTGCCATAGAACGACAAGTGTTTATCGAGCTCACACGTCTGCCCTGTGTTGGCTGAGCCAAGCTGGGCTCCGCGGGGCAACTGTGTTCCGTTCCGTGCATCTCATCCTCTCCCGGGGTCGGCAGGCTGGCTGGACGTGTCCCTCTCTGGCAAGGGCAGGGGGGCAAGAAGGCAACCAGAGACCGTCAAAGCCTCTTGGGACCCAGGCTGGGAACCAGCGTGCCTCGATTCCACCTCCTTCCATTGAACTCGGCAAGCCGCAGGACCAGGTTCAACATCGAGGGGTGGGGAAGGCCACTCCATCCCTTGGCAGAAGGAACTTCAAGGTCACTTGGTAAGAGTGGGGATCCAGGGAGGGGAAAGAGCCAGGGCCAGTGTTGTGTTCTACGAGGCGGACTACGCTGGTGAAAAAGATGTCCACACACGCTTTGATCCTCCTTTGGAAAGGTGGAGCCCTCAGTGTGGGCTGGGCTTCTTGGCTTCCTTCCAACGAGCTGAACAAAACGGAAGTGACGGGGTGTAACCTCCAAGGACACTGGGATTCCCTCCTTGCCCTCGTGAGGATCACCGCCCTGGGGAAGCCAGCCGCCATGTTGTCAGGACACTCCAGCAGCCTTCTGGAGGGAGCCACGTGGCGAGGACCTGGGGACTGCAGCCAGGAGCTGTGTGCGGGAGCCTTCTGGAAGCAGCACCCCCAGCCCCGGTCAAGCCCTCTGGGATCGTGCTGGCATCCTGACTGGCAACTTCCTGAGAGGCCCTGAGTTAGAACCATCGGGCTCAGGTGCTCGTGAATTCCGGAAGGGCAGAAGCTGTGAGATCAGAAATGTTTATCCTTCGAAGCTGCCAAGTTCTGGGGCGATTTGTTATGCAGCAACAGATCACTATGCCTCATCATTATGCTAACCCACTGCTGGCATCCCGCACGAGGCTTGGCCAGAAGATGTTTTTGTTTGTTCCCCAGAGAACCGACAAAATCCCAACAATTTACCAAGATGAGGGGACTAAAAATACTCGTGGTCAACTGGGGTCATGAAGAAACACCTGTTCTTGAGCGGCCCCCAAATAGGCAGTTCTCACATGGAAGGAAAATGCGGCAGAGGCTGTGGGGACGGATGTACGCGGACGGATGCCCACCCCCCCCCGGCAGGCTCAGCGCGTCACTCGGTCCCTCCCTGTGGCTGAGATGGGAAGAAGAATCCAAACAAAGATCTGAGGCGATACACTGAGAAGGTTGCCTTGGTGGCAAGGCACTGAGGGCTCTACCCAGTGGCAAGGGAGGTTCTCACGCTGACCACACCCCTACTTTGTGCCAGGTGCAAGGTGGGCACTTCAAACTCTGCATATGGGGACCAAGAGATGGAGTGCTGGAGGACTTTGGCTTTAGGATGGGGACTAAGGGGTGAGAGGCGGGATGGACTAGTGGTTAGAGCCATGGACAGACCTGGGTTTGAATCTGGCAGTTAAGCTCTGGACTTGTAAATGGCCAGTCCCTTAAGTACCCTCACAAGTGGATGCCATAACAGTGCCCACTTGGTCTGTGGCTGGGGTCTGCCCGACTTTGCTTTGTAGGACTCCTCCCCTACTCATGTTTCTGCCGATCCCGGTGCCCTGTTATTGTAGCACATCCCCTCGGCCACAGCGATTGGTTCAGGAAAAGACACGTGAGCCAAGTGAGGCCAATCAGATGGACGTGGGGAGGTGTTCTTTCTTTCTTAAAGTGCTAGATCTAGAAAAACGTGAGCCAGGGTCGCCTATCCTGCATACCAGGTGAAGAAATCTTGCCTGAGACGTGGCAAGTGATGACAGAACCACGTGACACGGTGTAAGCTCCTGGATCCAGCCATACCTGAAGCCCACCCAGAATTTGTCCTGGATGTCTGTATTAGAGCTCTGTAGAGAAACAGAATAGGATGTGTGTGTGTGCTGTATACACATACACACATGCACACACACACACACACGCATCCTATTGATCGATAGCTACAGATGTAGAAGGAAACGATAAGACATTAGTTTATACAATTATGGAGGCTGAGAGGTCTCAAGATCTATAGTCAGGGAGCCCAAAAGAGCTGATGGTGTAAGTTCCAGTCCAAAAGCCGGCAGACCTGAGAGCCAAGAAGATCCAGGGGTTCAGTTCAAGTCCAAAGCCACAAGTGGGATGTCCAGCTGTCCCAGACAGCTCCCTCTTACTCGTGAGTGGGTCAGCCTTTTTGTTCTGTTGGGCCCTTCAAGTGATTAGGTAAGGGCCCGACGCTGGGGGCTACATCTGCTTCACTCAGTCCACAGATTCAGACGTTAATCTTACCCCCCATCACTTTCGCAGACACACTCAGAATGACGTTGGACCAAACATCTGGGCACCCCGTGACGGGGTTGGGTTGGCACGTAAAATCAGTCATCCCACTGTCCCAGTTGTGGCATCTAATACCTCCCCCTGTTTGCCTTAAACACATTTGAGTTGATTAGAACTCGCTTGCAGTCAAGAGTCCTGATGGATAGAAGTGCTTCTTTCGTAGGGATATTAAAAAAGTGAATGAGCTCTTGCAGAGCGCGGTGCCTGGGAGAAATAAGGAGCCCAGAATAATACCCACTGATGCATGCTGCGGAGAACCATCCCGAGAACAGGGTTTGTCTGGCCGGCTGCCCCTTCTCCCCCGTAACCCTGCAGTCAGAAAATGGGCTGACGTTTCTTCCGCTCATCTACATCATCTCCTCTCTTAACGTAGGTCGAGGGGTCCTAGGTAGGCGGACCAGACTGTCTACCTCGCGGGAAAGTTATGTTCTCCGTCGTCGGACACAGTTATCAATAGGCTGAAAGCTGGAGGAGGCTGGAGAATCCCCCAAGGCTGTTGTCTGGGTGCATCATCTAATTTCAAATGTCCACTCTGTCTTTCTCTTTTCATTTTCTGAAATAAAGTCTAATCTTCCCCAGACTAATGGATGCCTAGGGCTCAAAAGCTGCACTCAGGGAAGCGAAGGGACAGGCATATTAAAAACTTGTAAACTCGTTATCCCAGGACCGTATCTTTCTAAGCACGCTGGGTGTGTTGTTTTTGACCACCAGCATCCTTTTCTTGATGGGAACATGCCTCCCCCACTCCCCACGGTCCCTCCAGGCTGTTCACCACAATCTCCCACCTGCCTCACCCGGGGGTGGAGGGTGGGGGGGGGGGGGGGGTAGTCCGTGTCCAGGCCAAGCCGATAGGGACAAATCCTCTCTGAACAGTGATTGGTCCTGAGCTGGCCATGTGATCCAAGCAGAGCCAATCTCAATGCTGCTTTGGGTTTCTGTACCAGCAGAGGAGAAAGAGAGGGGAAGAAGGGAGGGAGGGGAGAGGAAGAGACGCAAAGACTGAGGGAGGGAGAGCCTTTCTCCTTTTGGATGTGAGCCACATCAACGAGGCCTAGGGCTGCCTATGGACGTTCCTCCTGCCTCGTAGAGAGCACAACCCACAGAGGGAAGAAGGGAGATAGAAAACCGAGTGCCAGGCCCATGGGAGGACGTCCCGGGAGCCCCTGGATCCAGCTATGCCTGAAGCAAGCTAAAACTTCCTCCTTTTGCTTAAAGCCCTTTAAGTTGAAATGACAGCCTGTGGCTCTTTCTCATTCCTCAGACCCACTTAAAACATGGTGACGAGAACTTCAGCCGTGCTTGTGCCAAGAAGCGCCAGCTTGGGCCGGGCCGGGCTGCACGTCGAAATGCCAGATCGCTGCGACTCTAGCTACCTCTCATAGTTTGGAAGCCTGCCCTGTGCCCCAAAGTGCAGACTTTGGAGTCGGACGACTAGGATGAGAGCCCTAAATCTCGGCTCTCTGAGCCTCAGTTTCCTCCTCCGTAAACTACAGATAATGTAGTTATCTCCTCCTCGGACAATCAGAGGATTAAATGCACCCCTGATTATCGAATGTGCAGCTCAGGGCCTGGCACTCAGAAGTGCCCCATCCGCGGGAGCTGTCTAGCCCCAGTCCTCAAAGATCCCAGCCTGCTGCTCCCTCCTCTGCCTGACCCAGTTTTTCATCCAAATTTGGCCACGGGCCCAGGCCCTGGCCTATTTTAGGTACATGTCTTTTTGTTGCAAGAAAAAGAGCCCCACACAAGTTACCTTAAAACAGGGGGTTTATTGTGGGGACAAAGGAGGATGGGAATGTGGAGGGGGTGGAGACAGGAAAGCCCTTGGGACTGGAACTGTTTTGATTGGAATCTCTTTTCTTTGCTTCTTTAAAAGGACTCGTTTTCACCTGTCCTTACCCACAGGCCCCCCTCCCCTCCTTCGGAGCCTGGGTGTCAACCTGGGGAGGTCTGAGGACCCCGAGCTCCTGTACTGGTAGGGAGGCAATGGGTATTTTGGTTGCCAATAGTTTGGAGTCAGGTTTCAAGAGCTCTCAGAATCGGGGCGCCTGGGGGCTCCGTTGGTTAAGCATCTGACCCTTGGTTTCGGCTCAGGTCACGGTCTCACGGTTCGTGGGTTCGAGCTCCGCCTGGGGCTGCGCGCTGACAGCACAGAGCCTGCTTGGGATTCTCTCTTTCTCCTTCTCTCTGCACCTCCCCTGCTCGCTCACTCTCTCTCCCTCAAAGCAAATAAATCAACAACAACCAAATAAGAGCGCTCAGAATCCTGGAGGCTACTGGGACAAAGAAAGTGGGCAGACAGTTTGGAGTGGAGGGAACGTCTCAAGCGGCCATAATTTATCACCCAAACCAGGGCACCTCGAGAATGAAAGGGGAGTCGTGAATGATGACACAGGGATGACAGCGGTCAACGGAGCCTGTCTAGGTGAGCGGGCACCTGGGGTCTAAGAAGGGAGGGGATCCAGACGGCAAACAGGTCTGCAAGCGTGCTTGCTGCCCAGGAAGTGCCCGGCTCATGAGTCCAGGGCTGGACCACGGGGAAGGCAGTGCTCAGGCCTCCAGAGGCCCCGTATCACCTGCCCTGGAGGTGCTGGACAGTGTGTCCACTCATGAGACTTTGCTCCTTCCGGAGCAGATGCATTTGGTGGCCCACAGCCCTCCCAGGAGACCCAGACCTTCCGCTGATCTTCTCAGACCCCCACCTAGGATGCTGGAAACCCATAGGCCCCCCCCCCTCCGCTCCGCCCGTTACCCTGACAGGTGATGGAAGGAGACTCCTCACTCTGATGCTTGGGGCTGTGGGGGGAGGTGGGGAGGTGGACTGAGCAGGTGCACCCCTGCCCCCAACCCGGGTCATCGTAAGTAGCTCTCTGGGTGACACATGCAGAGTCCTCGGTGTCATATCTGCGTGCTCAGAACGCAGTATGTGCAGGAATTTCCTGTACTTCCTCTAGCTCTGCAGTTTCCGGTGCCCCTGCCCCTGCCTGATTCTTCCCTTTGCCTTCCTGACCGGCGCCCAGCCCTGACCCCTGGCAATGATATCACTCCTTGTCTCAAATCTTAACAACCTTGACACAGCTCTTTTCCACTCCCCAGGAAAGCCTGGGATGATCTCACCTTCCGGGGGATTGCGGGCCCCTCCATGTGGTGAAAACGTGTGGCTCTTTTCATCCAGCTTATGGTCTCCCTCTTTTATATGGCACAGTGCCCTAGTTTTGCCAGGAGAAGGCTCTCCTTTGCTCACATGCATTCCCTGGGCATTCAAGAAAATTGACTTCACCCCCTGGATGCCAGCCGTGGAGCACGTGACCTCAGCCAAGCCAATTAGCACCTTCTGTCTTTCTGGCCACTCACAGGCCCAGATAATTTGTTGTGTGGCTTGAGGTGCGGAGAAGAGCCTGGGACCAGAGAGTTTCTGACGCTCTCGGAGGAAGGCAGAATGAATGGAGCGCAGAGCCACCAACACTAGCTTTGAGGAAGGATCTGCATGAAACCGACCCCCGCGAACGATTGCTGAGAAGTGGAGAGAGAGAAACTGGGTCCTGGTGACATCACTCAAGCCGCTGGATCAAGCCACACCTGAAGGTATGCCCCTGGGCTGGGCTGTTCAAAACGGGAGCCGACCAATTCCCTTTTCTCGGGTCAGGTTCTCTGGCTACCTGCAGTTGATTGAGCTCTGGCTGAAGGCTAGGTCCCAGAGCAAAGAGAATGCTCAAGCCAACGATGGAAGGATACATTAATTACGGGGCTGCTCACACAAAGTTCCGAGCCTTGCCCTCCCGTTGTGTGGATTTCTAGGCTCCAGTTAAAGCTAGGAGGCCCTGTCCTGTTCCCCTGACCCATGATCTCTTACCGAATCCACTTCAGTCATATTGCGAAGTAGGTCAAGTTCATTTCTTGACCTCGGTGTCCCGCCTGACCTCCCTCGGCACAACCTGCAGCCCAAAAACTGGCACCGAGGCCTCCACAGAGCCTGTTTCGTGAATATCTGCGCCCCGTGGGACTCAATGGCCTCGCATCTCCCTCTGCTCGAAGCCCCCATCCCGATGCTGTCTCCAAGTACCTGCACAACCGGGCCCCTGCTGCCCAGGTTCGGGACTTTTCCCCACATCACAGCTTTGCAGATGCTGGTGGTTCTGCCTGGGATCCCCTTTTCTGCGCCTGGACCTAGTTATCTTCATTCCTCCCGAAAGTCTCCGCTGAAATGTCACTTCCCCAGGGAGTCCTTCGTGGCCTTTAACCTGGGTCAAGCCAGCCTGGTTTCCACTCCCGTGACGCCTTGCAACCTTTCTCTTGTCACTGGATGGCCGTGCTTCCTCGCTCCCCGGGACCTAGCACGAAACCCGGTACGTGGTAGGTTCTCAACAGCACCTGGATGGAGGAGTTCAGCAGTGTCCGAGCCCCGTCAGCGGTGCAGGCGGGGAACAGAGGTCCAGAGAGAGGCAGAACTTGCCCAGGGTCACACAGCAACTCTGTGGCAGGGTGGACACCTGAAGCGGGACTCTGGTCGGGTGCTTCTGAAGACACCTGGGGGGGCGGGGAGGGGCGCACCACTTTGTCTTTTAGCCCCATCCTCGTTTTTGTCCCCCGGGAACTTTTCTGGGACTCTGTGGCTGCCAGCCGTGTGCTGATGGCCACGGAGGGCCCAAGCTGGTGGCTGGTGACACCCTGGGAGGCAGGGAGGTGAGCCCGGAAGGAGCTGTGGCTGTCCTGAGGCCAGGTAGAGACAAGCTGGGCTCATGCTTACCCTGTTCCCAGAGACGTGGGTCATCAGACCAAGAGCAGGGGCAGGAGGGTGACCGTGCAGGGAGACCCCAGGCACCTGGGCCCTGATGTGTCTGCAGGGCACGGATGCTCTGCCGTGGCCCGTGGACACACCTGGGCTCCACCCCCAGCTCTGCCACTTGCCAGCCGCGTGACTTTGCCACCTCACCAGTCTCTGCTTGCCTTTCTTTGTAACGGGAATGTTAATAGTAACAACCTTATGAGGCAGCAATGAGAATTCAATGAGAACACAATTGTGCGCTTAGAGCTGACCCCGAGCAGAGGCACAAATTATGTCTCCGGCATAGCGGCTTAATGTGCCTGCCCGAAAAGCTATGCTAATATTTGTTTTGTTTCCTTTGTTATTGTCTGAACCCCCTATGGACTGTAAACTCCATGAGGGCAGATTCTTAGTGGGTCTTGTTCACCAATGAATTCCTGGCCTGGTGCTGAGCACATAGAAGGCTCTCAATAAATGTATGGAAGGAAGGAAGGAAGGAAGGAAGGAAGGAAGGAAGGAAGGGAGGGAGGGAGGACGTGTGGGTGGTTAGATGGGCAGGTGTTTGAGTGGATGCACTGATGGCAGTGTGGGTGGATGGGTAGATGAATGGACGGCTGGGTAGGCGGCACGGTATAGATGAATGGATTCATAGAAGGCCAATTCACCAAGTGTCAGCTTCACTCTCTGACAGCCTGCGTCTGAAGTCTGACCCTTCTGCCCGTGTCCGGAGTTCTCTTTCCTCTCCCCGCTAGGTGTCCGTGGCACAGGCGGGTGTGAACAGTGGGCAAAGCAGACAGCACTCTCTCCACGGGTGTTATTTTCAGTTTCCATGCTGCAGAGGTCAGAATGTCAGACAAAGAGAAGCCTTTTCTCGTCTCTCTCAAGGAAAGAATCGGTCACATCTGTGTGGGCGGCGGTGGAGGTGGGCGTTCGTTTGTTTGGTTTAACAGCTATTTGACTCAGACCTCCTGCCAGCGGGAGTGGGTGACCTTTCCTCTGAGCTCCGGGCCCCAAGCCAAGCCCGGGAGGGCCGTTCCCTTGGCCCCTGAGCTCCATCGATGCAGCCATGTCCTGCCGAGTCAATTCCCGCTGACTCCCGTGTTGCCACCAAATGCGTGCAGACGATCCCCGCGCAGAAAGCAGAGAGCTCCTCGGGGCCAGAACAAGGAGGGGGAGGTGAAAAAACGCCAGCCGTGCTCGTCGCGTTACATTAACTCATTAACTCCTTGGGGTCGGCGGTGTAATAACAACCTGCCCCGAAGTCCCGTCTCTCTGGGTCCACTGGCCTTCGCAGTGGGCTTTTGTCACTCTTCCCCTCGGGACGTGGAGTCTGCTTCTCCACCCTCTTGAACCTCTGATTTGCGCTGCCCAGTAGGGTGTGGCTCAGGTAGCGCTGGGTGCCTTGTGAGGCTGGGTGTCGTTCCTCTTGCCCTCTTGGAACTCGGGAGCACCAGGCTGCACAGAGAGGCCACGTGGCAGACATCAGAAGGTGGCTCCTTGGGCGGCCAGGCACCGAAAGGCCACCTTGGACTCTCCCGCCTAGCCAACCTCCTGCCGTGAAGCTGCCAAGCCAAACTGACGGAGGGGCGCCTGGGTGGCTCAATCCGACTTGGGCTCGGGTCATGATCTCACAGCTTGTGAGTTCGAGCCCCACGTCGGGCTCTGTGCTGACAGCTCAGAGCCCGGAGCCTGCTTCGGGTCTGGTGTCTCCCTCTCTCTCTCTCTGCCCCTCCGCTGCTCACGCTCTGTCTCTCTCTCTCTGTCTCATGAATAAATAAATAAATAAATAAATACATGACTATTTAAAAAACGGGCAGAGGAAGCGCGGAAACAACCCAAAGGATCGTGAGACATAAGATGCTGTTTTAAGGCGCATTTGAGAGTGGTTTCCGAGGCAGCAGAGGCTGATGGAAGGTAAGCGTAACACACATCAAATGTTACCCAAGCTTTAGCGGCTCCGCCCGTTCCCGTCCAGGTCTGATGTGCACGAGGGCATCTGTTCCTTGCAGTCATTCGGAGACCCCGACCTCTCCTACACGAGGGCCCCAACGTACCCCGAGGAGCCGCTACCGAATCGCTGGCCGGTGAGGAAAGAGAGCGTGGAGGTGGCGTGAGAGGCTTAGGCTCAGGTCACTCTGACTCTATTCCATCGGCCAGAACCCACGGCCATGCCGATGGCGGGAATAGGGAACCGGTGTCTCCCACAGGAGCCCGTCCCAGCCCATCCGTGCCAGGCTCTGGACTCACGCTTTGCACTTGGCATCTCGTTGAAGGCTCACAGTCCTTCTGTAGGAGGGGGACTATTCGACACTTGCTCACACGCTACACAGCCCCCCAAATTGAGCCAGATGAATAAGATAGGTACGGTTTCTGCTGTCTTCTACCTTACCTTCCAGTGGGGGAACTCAGTTAATAAGGAGATGAATACAGTGATGTGGGAGAGCGATACATTCTCTGAACCGTGTATGGGAGGGCGGGTTCGGCAGGAGAGGCGCTCTTTTAGACAGGGGTGGGCAGGGGAGCTGCCAAGACCTTGCTGGAGAGGCTATTAGTTGCCTGTTATCCACCTTCCCCTTCTACCTGGGTAACAGCCATGCTCTGCTCAACAATATTCTTGGCATAGAAGCATGTGTCTTAGCTTTTCTTGCAGATAGGAGCACATGATGGGATTTAAGTCAAAGTTATTAGATGGAGCCTCAAGAAAAATTCCTTAGAAGAAGCAGATTTAACCGGGACGTGAGAGTAGTTTTGCCATTTCTGCCCCCCACCCCCCGCCTATGATGCAGTTGTGATGTCTGGTGCTACAGCAGTCATTTTGCACTATGAGGTAAAATGTTGAAAATGTTAGAGCAGAAAGACATAAGAAGCCTGGTCTTCTGGGAGGATTTGTTGGCTCTGAAAAGGACCATGCTGAGGGACTGAGGGGTTGCTGCAAAGAGCTCATCCCTTTTGGCTTTAGAATCTAGATCTAGGCTCTGTGATCCCATTGGCTCTCAGCCCCATCTTTTTTTCCCCTGCTGAGTTAGCTGATTTATCTCCTGTTGCTGTCTTAACACCCTCCTATAAAACCCTCTCTGGAGCAGCACTTGGTGAACTGCTTTCCCTGAACCCTCTCCGGGGCCATCTAAGCCAGTGTGAGCTCAGCTCCCTTGCTACCTGCAACCAGCACCAGGCAGATCCAGGCGAAGCCAAGTGAAAAGCAAATGCAAAGTGATTATGGTTAATCATACCGCACGATATACTTGAACGTTGCTAAGAGAGGAGGTCCTAAATGTTCTCACCACAAAAGAAAAGAAATGGTAATTATGTGACCTGATGGAGGTCTTAGCTAACACGGTGGTAATCTTTTTGTAATACGTAAGTGTATCAGAGCAATACGTGTGCACCTTAAGCTTACACAACGCCGTGCTGATTGTCCGTCAGTAAAGCTGGGGGTGGCGGGGAACAAACACGAGGTCTCTTAAGGGAAGATGATGTCACTGGTGGCTAAGGTGATACAGAAATCGGGAGGATATTTGCCGCAAGACTGCGTTTTGTGGGGCTGTTGGGGGGAGGGGCAGTTGTATGCGTTCCTGCCGGTGACAGGATCTGTCGTTTGAATCCCTCTGCCTCCACGTTCGACCCCCTCTTGCCCACGGCCCCCATACTTCCCCCAAATTGTGGGGCTGCGGGAAATCACCCCAGTTTGTCGAAATCCAAGGTATTCCCCTCTGAGCTGACAATGAACACGTACACAGAGTAAATGCAGATGACACAGCTCGGGAAGAGACCAGACACAGGTCAGCAGAGTCAGATCTCTGCAGGTCGCGTGAAGATTCCTTTTACCGGTGCCTGGGTGGCTCAGTCGGTTGAGCGTTCGAATCTTGATTTCGGCTCAAGTCATGATCCCAGGGTCGTGGGATCGAGCCCCGCGTGGGGCTCCTCTTTTTCCTCTCCCTCTGCCCCTCTTCCCTGCTCTCTCTCTCTCTCTCTCTCTCTCTCTAAAAAAAGAAAGAAATAAAAAGGGGCTCCCGGGTGGCTCCGTCGGTTGGGCGTCCAACTTCAGCTTAGGTCATTATCTCGAGGTTCGGGAGTTCGAGCTTCGCATCAGGCTCTGTGCTGACAGCTCGGAGCCTGGAGCCTGCTTCGGATTTTGTGTCTCTCCATCTCTCGGCCCCTCCCCTGCTCACGCTCTGTCCCTCTGCTTCTCAAAAATAAACATTTTAAAAGTTTTGAAAGAAATGATGCTTTTTAAATTCCTATAAAGTCTGCGGCACATGTCTGACCTTTGTCTATATTGTCCACTCCGCCAAGAATGATCTTCCCCCAGTTTTTTACATGACTGGTTCTTCCTCACCCTTGGGATGGCAGGTTAAATGTCACCTCTTCAAGGTTAAAATGTTTCCACGTGAAAAGTTGAACGGGAAGGTTCTTAACAGCATTCATAATAGCCCCAAAGTGGAAGCAACCTAAGTGTCCATTAAATGTGCTACATCCTGGGCGCCTGGGTGGCTCAGTTGGTTAAGCGTCCGACTCTCAGTTTCAGCTCGGGTCACGGCCTCGTGGTTCTTGGGATTGAGCCCCGTGTTGGGCTCTGTGCTGACAGTGTGGAGCCTGCTTGGGATTCTGTCTCTCTCTCTCTCTCCCTCTCTCTTTGCCCCTCCCCTGCTCATCTGTCTCTGTCTCTCTCACAGTAAACAAATAAACTTAAAAAAATGTTCTCAAACTGGGCTAAGTCCATTCCACGGAATATTATTTGGCAATAAAAAGGAGTAACGTACTGACAACATGCTACAATGTGGATAAACCTTGAAAACATTATGCTAAGTGACGGGAACCATTCACAGCTGAGTGAAGCAAGTCAGTGAGAGAAAGACAGACAGCATATGTTTCCACTCATATGTGGAACTTGGGAAACTTAACAGAGGATTACCCGGGAAGGGAAGGGGGAAAACCGTTTCAAACAGAGAGGGAGGCAAACCCGTAAGAGACTGTTAAACACAGAGAACAAACTGAGGGTTGATGGGGGGGGGGGGGGGAGGGGGGAAAATGGGTGATGGGCACCGAGGAGGGCACCTAGGGGGACGAGCACTGGGTGTTGGCATGGAAGCGATGAATCATGGGAATCTACCCCCAAAACCAAGAGCACGCTGTGTATACATCGTATGTTAGCCAATTTGACAATGAATTATACATACACATAAAAGGAAATATTCACAGACAGCCATACATAGTGTGGTTTCATTCATAATAAATGTCCAGAAGAGCAAATTCATAGGGACAGAAAGCAGATTAGTGGTTGCTGGTGGGTCGGGGCAAGGGGAGAACGGGGTGTGACTGCTCATAGGTACAAGATTTCCTTTTGGGGTGATGAAATGTTCCAAAATTTGATTGTCACGATGATTGCACAACCTTACAAATACGTTAAAAACCGCCGAATTGAACACGTTAACGGGGTGAATGTTACGGTATGTGGTTTACATCCCAATGAATCTGATGAACAAAAAGGCACCTCCTCCAAGAGGTCTTCTGTGATTCTTCTCTTTGAGGATGGCGCCCCTGATGTCGTTTAACTTGACGTCTGCTTGATTCAGTCCCTCATGCCATTGGCCACCACTTGTGATTATTTAGTTGGTTTACGTGTATATTGTGCACGCGTCTGTGTGTGTGTGTGTGAGAGAGAGAGAGAGCATGAACATACATGGTTCTGCTCCTTTTTCTTTTAAGATTTTAAAAAATGTTTATTTACTTTTGCTAGAAAAAGAGAGACAGAGCATGAGCGGGAAGGGGGGAGGGTGGCGCAGAGAAAGAGGGAGACAGAATCCGAAGCAGGCTCTGGGCTCTGAGCTGTCAGCACGGAGCCCGATGCGCGGCTTGAACTCACAGACCACGAGATCATGGTCGGATCGACCACGAGTCGGATGCTTAACCGACCCAGCCACCAAGGCGCCCCTAGCTGTGCCTCTTTCAGGAGCAAGCTCCGTGAGAAAGGCTACGTCTGCCTGTCAAAGCTGTGTCTTCAGCAGTTGGCATGGGGCTGGTTGTGGACCATTTGTTGGTTGGTTGAACGAGTCCTGGCAAGCTTGAGCTGCAAGGGAACTGGTTGCTTGTCTGATCCTTCTTGTTCATAGATGTGGGGGCTAAATATTGCGGGGGCGAGGGGGGCGCTCATGCAATATCCTGGCTTTCCACACTCAGTTGCCTTCCAAAGATTTGGAAGCCCAACAAACCAGTGACTCAGTGGTGACTTTGTGATAAATGATGTTGGGGGTCAAGGTTGAGTTAATAGACACTCTCTTAGATGGGAGTAGACAGTATGTGGCCTTATTGTACACAAATGCCACCCGTGTCCCCGTAAGAGCTTTGCCACCGCCAGGCTGCTGTCAGAAGCTGCCACAAGGAATGGGGGCTTCAGTCACTCAGGTCTTGCCGTGGGAGCTGGGTGACAGGATGCTGCAGCCGGGCCATGCCGCATCGTGGCAAATAGCTCCTCGGCGAGCCAGCTGGCTCCCAGCCTGCTGAGCAGTGGGGTCCTTTGTGCCTTGAAGTAATTAATTATGCCATATGGCAAGGAAACACAACAAGATTTATAGCAGAGTCAGCGACAGATGGCCCTGACAGAAAAACACAGATCCGTGCAGAGATGTTGAAATGCTGGCGTCCCAGGCCGTGGGAGATGGTGTGGTGTGTGTGTGTGTGTGTGTGTGCGCGCGCGCGTGTGCATGTGCACACGCGCGTGCAAGGCAGGAGCAAGGAGCGAAAGGGCACTTGGCTGGAATCTGAGGCTGTGACACGTTTTAGAAACTGCCCAGCGGAAAGCACGGCCCCCTGTGGCATTTTTTTCTGCACCTCCCTCCACACCCGTGTGCGGGAAGATCTGGGTTCTGGCTCCCAGGGCGTGTGTGTGTGTGTGTGTGTGTGTGTGTGAGGAGAGAGAAATGCCAGTTGAGAGATCCAGAAGAAAAGTGTGAAAATTCTAGAGAGGCTGTGACTGCTTTCCCGTGGGGCCCCTGCCTGCCTCAGGACTCCCAGGCTCCCGCATTTGGCTCTGAGCAGTGATTCCCACCCCCCACCCCCCAACGCCCACCCTGGACTCCACGCCCCACCAGCATCTTGGATTCAACACACCCAAAGAGAGCTCCCCCTCTCTCCCTGCCCCCCTCCCAGTCTCACTGCTCCCAGTCTCTTTGAGGATGGGGCCCCTGACGTCATTTGACTTGACCTCTGCTTGATTCAGTCCCTCATCCCATTGGCCACCACTTGTGTTATTTAGTTGGTTTACGTGCATATTGCACACGTGCGTGTGTGTGTGTGTGTGTGTGTGAGAGAGAGAGAGAGAGAGAGAGCATGTACATACCTGGTTCTGCTTCTTTTTTTTTTTTTAAAGATTTTTTTAAATGTTTATTTACTTTTGCTAGAAAAAGAGACACGGAGCATGGGGGCAGGGGAAGGGGGGGTGCGCAATGCCAAATCCTTCTAGGATGCAAATCTGACCAAGTCACCCTGCTGCCTAACCCCCTCCTGGGGCCTCTTCCCAGGACCTGGAGGATAAAGTGGAACTTCTCTGCAAGGCACCCAACGCCCTCTTGCATCTTTTAGGTTGACCTCCCATTATTTCTCTCTGCCTCCCACCTACACCATGCCTGCTGTTTTGTGAACTCAGCATCCTATCCCAAGCCTCCGTGTTTTTGTCCATGCTGTTCCCTCTCCCTGGAACGCCTTCCCCGCCTGGCTCGCCCAGGAAAGTCCTCATTCATCCCAGCTCACATAGCTCTTCCTCTGTGGTCCCTTCTCTGTTGGATTTAACAGAGTTAATCCTATTGTTTGCGCTGCCACTAAATTTTCAGCATTGCTCATGCATGGGGCTTATCACTTGATTTTGTAAAAAAAAAATTTAACGTTTATTTATTTTTCAGAGAGACAGAGACAGAGAGAGAGAGAGAGAGAGTGTGTGTGAGTGGGGGAGGGGCAGAGAGAGAGGGAGACACAGAATCTGAAGCAGGCTCCAGGCTCCAAGCTGTCAGCACAGAGCCCGAAGCGGGGTTCAAACTCACAGACTGTGAGATCATGACCTGAGCTGATGTCAGACGCTCAACCGACTGGGCCACCCAGGCGCCCCTGATTTTTATACATGTGACTCAAATTCCTTGCTTGTTATCTCTTTATCCCTGAGCATAATAAAATGCCTGGCGCGTGTATGTGCCCTTAGGCTTCTCCGCGTTTGGGGGTCCAGCATAATACATATTGCACGCTAGAAAGATAAAAGAGTAGAGAGGAATCTAACTCTCTGGCCAGGGATGGCAGTCAAAGGTAGAACTTAATGGGCTTTCTTCCTTGATGTTGGCTATGGGATCGACTACATTGATATTCCAACTCAAGGCTTCCCTGGACCCACACCCCTTGTAATGAGACTTTGGAGGGCCCTTCAACCAAGAGGCAGAATCTATTTTCCCACGACTTGGATCTGGGCACCCTTGTGGTCTACTCTGACCAGGAGATTGAGACAGAAGTGATGGTACCCAAGTTCTGACTCAGGCCTCAAGACAACTTACAGGATTTTCTTCTCAGTCTCTTGGAAACCTGGACCAGCTGCCATGTAATTAAAGCCCAGGCAAACCTGCTGGGGTTTGAGAGACGTATATAAGTAGAGATACGCTGTCCCAACCAAAGCCATTCTGGGCCAACCAAATCTAGCCAATCTGCTACCCAGTTTAGCCAGTCACTGCCCAGTGAAACATAACCATCTGGTAGACCCACAGACTTGTGAGCTGAATAAACCCTTGTTGTTCCAAGACATTGATTTTGCAGGATGGTTTGTTACACAGCAATAGCTAACTAACACATTCTCCAACATGAACAGAGATTCATCATGCTGTTACTGATTTGCAAACTGTGAATCTTGCTTGGAAAGAAGTTTGCAACCGGGCAGTAGAGTTAGGACTTGTAAATTTCTTACTGGTAAAGTGGGAAGGAGAGAGAGAGAGAGAGAGAGGGAGAGAGAGGCCAAGAGAGCGCACAGAGCCTCTACTGATTTTGCCCATCTCATCAAGTTATGGATCTCTGGGTTGGCTAGAACTTTAAACACCAACTTGCCCAGTGTTTCTCAAACTGGATTTGACAGGACATTAGTTCTTTGGGGTGTTAGTTGATGTTTCTAAGGAGGAAAAAGGAAGATATTTTGGTCTAATACCTTTGGAAAGTACTGGCTTAATGAAAGCCTACACAGTCAAGGCTCCTCGACTCAATGCCTTGTTGGTACCTTTGATATGTTCACTGCGAGTTTGAGAAGAACTTAGTGACCAGCATCTCTCCAGCGGATTTGACCAGAGTCTTTTTCATGGGACACATTTTGGGGAAAGCTGAACTGGTGTCCACAGCCAAGCTAGGACATTCTTGAAAAGTGATCTGTCAGTTTTCACCTGGGAAATGTCTACAAACGATTGGTAGGAGCTTCTTCCTTGTGTTAACAGCTGGACCTCTAAGCTTACATTCTTTGGTCATACAGAACACACCTAATCTTCTCTTACAAGTGTTTCCTCAATCACATTTCACAAAACTAGCTTTTTTTTTTTTAATTAAAAAAAATTTTTTTTGATGTTTTTATTTACTTCTGAGACAGAGAGAGACAGAGCATGAGCAGGGGAGGGGCAGAGAGAGAGGGAGACACAGAATCTGAAGCGGGCTCCAGGCTCTGAGTTGTTGGCACAGAGCCCGACGCGGGGCTCGAACTCACGAGCTGTGAGATCATGACCTGAGCTGAAGTCGGACGCCCAACCGACAGAGCCACCCAGGTGCCCCCACAAAACTAGCTTTGAGTTCCTTCCATCTACCTGGATCCTCTCTTGCTGTCCTTTATAATTTGAGGAGAATCAGAACAAAATTCAGTATTCCAAGCATGGCATCATCCCCTCCCTCATTTAGACCCTATACCTCTGTTAACTTGGCCTTGAGAAGTTTTCGCTTTTACCTCCATAGCAGTGCGGTCCTGACTTGCATTGAGTTTGGTCTGACCAAAGTCCCACCTATTTTACTCATACATAGGAGCTTCTGCAAAATCCACTTGTACACATGCAATTTTTAAGACCTAAGTATAAAGCTTTATGTTTATCCCTTATAAATGTCACCTTCTAAGATTTGCCTCCTCACTCCTGTCTGGATCCTGACTGAAATCCTTCATATGCCCAGTCCCTTCTAGAACTCTGTGTACATCACAAGGTTTCGCGTAAGGCCTTTGGAATGGATGTGCGAGATTTTTGCCACCCAGCAATACTTCTAGTAACAGCAGCATGACCTTGGTCTTGGAAATCCCCTCCTCATTTCTCCTATAATAACCTCAGGTGGAGGTGACTACACCACCATTCCGGGATGAGCATGTGACCAAGGTCTGGCCAATGAGAGTGTAGGACTCCTCCCCCATCACTGATTGGTTACTGGATGGACGTACGATGAACGATGAACGTCACTGAAAGCTTGATTCCTCAGCCTAGGCCGGAGGGGCCCTGAAGGGGGAGGGAAGTGCCTCCTTTTCCACCAGGCTCGGGGTAACAGAATGCAAATCTGGAGCTGCTGACAACTGTCTGACCATCCCACAGGGGACCTGTCTGAAGGTGAAGCCACACAGTGGCTTGCAGGAGAGGTGAAAGTAGGGAGGGAGTTAGGACCTTGTGCCATTCTTTGACCAGTCAATGCCCAGTGAAGGCAGCGCGGCTACTAGGGCAAGTTCGGAAACTTGTCCAGTGTTGCTGGCTGTCTCAAGGACGTGGACCCACTGGAACTCTTTGGAAAACACTCTGGCACTTTCTACGAAAGCTGAACATATACACCCGCCCCCCGACCCAGCGATTTTACTCTTAAAGTACATACCCAACAGAAATGCCTATGGACGTTCACCAAAGACCTCCGCAAGTATCTTTACGGCAGCTTTGTTCTCCAGTAGCTTAAAAAAGGAACAAATCATATGCCCCCGAGGAGCAGAATGGGTCATAACACCGTGGTGTTTTCATACCACGGAATACTGTGCAAACATAAATAGGAACCAATGACTGCTTGACCCGCAATGAACGTGAATCACACAAACATTTTCTCTGGCTGCTTTCGAATTTTTTTCTTTGCCTTTGACTTTCAGAAATTTAATTGTGATGTGTCTTTGGTTCACTCAAAACTTTTTTTTAACGTTTATTCTTTTTTTTTTTTTTTTTTTTTTTTTGAGAGACAGAGCATGCGTGGGGGAGGGGCAGAGAGAGAGAGAGGGAGACACAGAATCCCAAGCAGGATCCAGGCTCCAAGCTGGCAGCACAGAGCCCAACGCGGGGCTCGAACTCACCAACCACGAGATCACCACCCAAGCAGAAGTTGGATTCTTAACCGACTGAGCCACCTAAGCGCCCCCCCTCCTTTTTTTGAAGAGAAAGAGAGAACACCCCTGAGCATGTGAGTGGGGGAGAAGCAGAGGGAGAGGGAGAGAGAATCTTAAGCAGGCAGCATGCTCAGCGGGGAGCCTGACATGGGATGGGCTCAATCCCATGACCCTGGGATCATGACCTGAGCTGAAATCAAGAGTCTGAGACTTAACCAACTGAGCCCCGCAAGTATGAGATATTTTGTCAGCGTCCCATAGGTCCTAAGTCTCTGTTTATTTTTTCCCAGTCTGTTTTCTCCCTGTGGTTCAGACTGGGTCACGTCTTTTATGCTGTATTTCAGTTCACTGATATTTTTTTCTCCTGTCCCCTTCATTCTGCTATTAGCCGGCCCACTGAGTTCTTTAATTCGGTTATTCTATTTTTCAGTTCTAAAATTTCCATGTGTTTCTTTTTTTACATCTTCCATTTCTTTGCCGAGATGCCCTAGTTCTTTGTTGAGGATTTCTATTTTTTTCGCTTGTTTCCAGCATATCCGTAATCGCGCATGGAATCATTTGCATCGCGGCCTCTTTAAAATCATCGTGGGGTCATTCCAGCGGGTCTCACGTCATCTTGGTGTTGACACCCTAGCGGTTGTCTTTTTTTCATTCAGTTTGAGATGTTTCTGGTTCTTTCTATGACAAGTGATTTTTTTTTAATTAAAAAAATTTTGGGGGCGCCTGGGTGGCGCAGTCGGTTAAGCGTCCGACTTCAGCCAGGTCACGATCTCGTGGTCCGTGAGTTCGAGCCCCGCGTCAGGCTCTGGGCTGATGGCTCAGAGCCTGGAGCCTGTTTCCGATTCCGTGTCTCCCTCTCTCTCTCTGCCCCTCCCCCGTTCATGCTCTGTCTCTCTCTGTCCCAAAAATAAATAAAAGTTGAAAAAAAAATTTTTTTTTAGTGTTTATTTTTGAGAGAGAGAGACACACACACACACACAGAGCATGAGCGGGGGAGGGGGAGAGAGAGAGGGAGGCACAGAATCTGAAGCAGGCTCCAGGCTCTGAGCTGTTAGCACAGAGCCCCACGCAGGGCTCGAACCCACAAACCGTGACATCATGACCTGAGCCAAAGTTGGATGCTTAACTGACTGAGCCTTTCAGGAGCCCCGACAAGTGATTTTTGATTGAAGCCTAGACGTTTTGTACCATGTTATGAGGCTCTGAATTTTATTCGAACCTTTGGTTTCAGCTGGCTTTTTCTGACACATCCCTGGCAGGGCGTGTGGTAGAGATGTCACCCGGTTCGAGCCCCGAGTCGGGTTCTGTGCTAACAAACAGCTCGGAACCTGGAGCCTGCTTCGGATTCTGCGTGTCCCTCTCTCTCTGCCCCTCCCCTGCTTATGCTCTGCCTCTCTCTGTCTCTCAAAAATAAATAAATGTTAAAAAAATTTTTTTTAAGTCTCTTGTCCTGCGAGGCAAGTTTTGGTTGGAATGTTGGTTTTTTTTGTTTGTTGTTGTTGTTGTTTTTGTCTGCACCTGTTGGTTGGTTCCTGAGTCGCCTTCTTCTTCAGCTCCAACTCTTGGATATTTGAAGCCGGGAGAAGTCTCCAACTGCTCACTGATGCATCCCTCCCCAAGTCCTAAGGTCCTTTGCTTGTCTGTCTTCTTTCCTCTGCCTTTCAAAGCCTTCTTATGTTTGTTTTATATATAACATCCAGGGTTTCTAGTTGTACTTGATGGGAGGACTAGGAAAAAGGACATATATCGCATCTTCCCAGAAGTAGAAGTCTTCATTTCCATTATTTTAAAATAAGAAAGTTATGGGGCGCCTGGGTGGCTCCGTCGGTTGAAGGTCCGACTCTCGATTTTGAATCAGGTCATCATCTGACAGTCAGGAGACAGAGCCCCACGTCAGTCTCCACGTGGAGCCTGCTTAAGATTCTCTCTCTCCCTCTCTCTCTCTCTATGCCCTGCCCCCCTCAAAGAAAAGCGCTCTATCCAGCATTTTGTTTAAAATGTCACGTTGAACTTTGGAGACAGAAATACAATTTTTTTTTTCTGTATAAACACATCAACGTACATCAAGAGATGCTTACATTTCACAGCATTTGGGTATGAAAAGCCAAGACTGGGAAGTGATACTTAGGAACTTTCTGTGGGACATGCTTGTAGGTAGGACCATACCTATGTAGCCATGACTCTAATATGTTAAATATATAGTAACTCTGTTGACAATATCATCTCACATCTGTTGACTCTGCAAGCTTTTATTTACTTCATTATATCTTCGAGTGGCGTTGGATGTGAACGTTTAAGCATTGACATGTGTATTTTTTTATTATTATATGTGTTTTGTTACTGAAGTGAGGCTGACACCCAGTGTTAGTTTCAGGTGAATGACATATTGATGGGACAACTCTATACATTGCTCAGTGCTCACTCCATGGTTACAATATCGTTGATTATATCCTCTCTGTGGTCCTTCTCATCTCTGTGATTTATTTTACCTCCAGACGTTTGCACCTCTTAATCCCCTGCGCCTATTCCGCCCATCCCACCACACCCCTTCCCTCTGGCAACCGCCAGTGTGTTCTCTGTATTTATGAGTCTGCTTCTTTGTTCATTTATTTTGTTTTTTAGATTCCCCATATAAGTGAGATTATACGGTATTTGTTTTTCTCTGATGTTTCACTTAATGTAATGCCTGCTAGGCCCATCTATGTTGTTGTAAACGCCCAGATTTCATTCTTACTTTATGGCTGTGTAATATTCCACTGTATATATAGACCACATCTTTATCCGCCCATCTATGAACGGACACTTGGGCTGCTTCCATGCATTGGCTGTCATAAATAATGCTGCAGTAAACGTAGGGGTGCATATATCTTTTTGAATTAGTGTTTCCATGTTCTTTGAGTAGGTACCCAGTAATGGAATTACTGGGTCAAAACAGTGGGGTATGAAAATAGACACAGAGATCAACGGAACAGGATGGAGAGCCCAGAAATAAACCCATGCTTATATGATCAATGAATCTGTGACAAGGGAGGCAATAATATCCAATGGGAAAAAAAGGGAGTCTTTTCAACGAATGGTGTTGGAAAAACTGGACAGCTACGTGCAAAAGAATGAAACTGGGCCGCTTTCTCACATTGTACACAAAGTGAAATTCAAAATGGATTAAAGGCCCAAACGTAAGACTTGAAACCATAGAACTCCCGCACAGGCAGTGATCTCTTCGATATAAGCCTCAGCAACAAACTTATGACCCCTCGGGCAAGGGCAACAAAAGCAAAAATAAACTGTTGGGACTACCCCAAGGCAAAAAGCTTTTGCGCAGTGAGAGAAACCATCAACAAAATGAAAAGGCAAACTACGGAATGGGAGGCTACTTTTGCAAATGGCATATCTGATAAAGGGTTAATATCCAACATATATCAAGAACTTATACAACTCAATGCCCCCAACACCAAATAATCCAATTAAAAGAGGGCAGAGGACCTGAAGAACCTTTTCCCCAAAGACATCCAGATGGCCAACAGACATGTGCGGAGATGTTCAACATCACTCATCATCAGGGAAGTGCAAATCAAAACCACAATGGGATATTACCTCACACCTGTCAGAATGGTTAGTATCAAAAACACAAGAGATACCGAGTGTTGGCAAGGATGTGGAAACAAGAAACCCTCATGTGCGCTGTTGGTGGGAATGCAAACTGGTGCAGCCACTGTGGAAAACAGTATGGAGTTTCCTCAAAAAGTTAAAAACAGAACTACTCTGCGGTTCAGTAATTCCACTACTGGGTATTTGCCCAAAGAAATGGACCTTTGTGTTTTTATTATAAGACTATTCTGCTTTCTTTCCTTGGTAATGCAGACAGGACACTCTATTGATGTTCTATTAAACTCTGTGATGGGTGGATTATATTATCTGTGAATTTCATTTCAGAATTGTAAAGGCAGCATGACAGATCATTGGTTATAAAAAGATGTTTGACCTAATAGTGTTGATACACCTTGATCAAACTAGACCTGAGTGTGTACCATCCCAACCTCTTAGCCATTCTACTGACAGTTTGAAATTAAATGGACTCTTCCATTTCATGAACCGATAAATGTATTTTTAAAAGCTAATTAGAGCTGGTATTTTTTTTTTTCCTACATCCCGACTCATACAATGATAGATGGCTTCTTCTCATCGCTTTCCATTTCCATGGTCTTTCTGCTCTTATGGTCAAGACCGTGAGCTTTTTGAAAGCAAAAATGGCATCTTTTCCCGCTTACGACTTTCCCCTTATTGTAGCCAGAAGGTGTGGTGAGGATTAAAGTTTGTTGACCACCTCTTTTGTGTTCAAGGTCTGAGCACAGTCACATCCATGACATCCATTGGGTGGCCACCTGTTCCAGGGACTGTTCTGAGTGCTTCGTAGGTATGACCTCCCCTGAGTATCATGACAGCCCTTTACAGAAGTGGTATCACTCTGGTCTTGCAGACATGGGAAAGGAGGTCTGAGAAAATGCTTGTCCCAAGTTGTTTCAGGCAAGAAACGACGTCAAGGTTCAACCCGGGGTCTGTGGGACTCGGCGGATAGTGATCATACAATTCTACACATCAGCAGTCACCATCTATCACCATATGATGTTATTGCAATATTATTGGCTGTATTCCCTAGGCTGGACTTTTCATCCCTGTGACTTTTTCATTTTACAAGTGGAAGTCTGTACCTCTTAACCCCCCTTCATCTATTTCGTCTGTGCCCCTACCCACCTCCCCTCCAGCCACCCTCAGTTTGTTCTAGCGAGAGGGAGGCAGTACAGGTAGGGATTAGGAGAATGCGCAAGTCATTTCACCTTTCTGAGCCTCAGTTTTCCCACCTGTGAAATGGGCTCATAATGGTAGCTTCATCTTGAAGTGGTTGTGGAGATTTAATGGGACAGTGCATGTCAATCGTTTAGCATAGTAGTGATATTTACAGGACACAAATACATGTTAATATCCTCCCTTTGTTCATTTCCGGTGGGAAATTTTACTCCATTGTGGTTCAGTGAATGGCCCTGGAGATGTCACTTAGACTCAGGTATATCTAATTCTAAAACCAAAATTATATAATATTTTTTTTAAAACCTAGAACTGTATCCTTCCCCCACAAACATGTGTGATGAAAATCCTGCCCCACACCCCAACCCCCCCCCCCCCCCCCCCCCGCTCCCGGGACACTTCAATGTGCACCAACCGTTTCATCTTTAAGTGGATAGTGTTTCCTGGTTTTGTTTTTTGTTTTTTTCCTCACTGTTCCTTAGGTTGTTACAATCAGATACTAAGATGCAGTTTTGAATAGTCCCTGGGAGACCAGGGGAGAGAAAAGATTCTGGTCCCTGAAGAGAACAGACTGGAGATGCCTCCCATCCACCAGTCACATGGCTCCATCCTGGCTCGGGGCTGATGGTCCCAGCCATAGGGGCTGTTGTACTTGCTCCTAAACTGCTTTTTGTTTGTTTGTTTCTTACTTATTTTTGAGAGCGAGAGAGAGCACAAGCAGAGGAGGGGCGAGAGGGAAAGGGACAATAGGGAGTCCAATATGGGGCTCGAACTTGCACACTGTAAGATCATGACTTGAGCCAAAGTCAGACACTTAAACTGAGCCACCCAGGCACCCCTGAACTGGGTTTGAATCCCGACTCCTCCACTTACTAACTTGGCCGTGTGACTGCCTCTGTGAGCCTCAGTTTCCCCATCTGTAAAATGAGTCTTGATGGTGTGGCTCATAGGGTTCCTGTGAAGGTTACACCACCTAATGGGATGGATGTGCCAGGCAGTGGGAGACGTGAGCCCGCAAGAGGTAGGGAATGGGAAGGGTCTGCTTTCCAAGACCACTCCTGGCTCTGTGCCCAGGTGCCACTCTCATCTGACATGGCCCCTCCCCAACTCCCTGAGCCCTGCCGGTCCCTGCAGTTCCCTCTGCTTTTCAGTGCCCACAAGTTCTCGAACGATGACATTAGAGGACAGGTGCCACCCTACACTCTATGGAGGGTCAGTGGATCTCTCCAGGGTGGTTGTAAGTTTCTGGAGGCATCAACGGGTACAGGTCTCCCAGGTCTGGATCACACACGGCCCTTCATGCCATGGGTGGCTCAATAAATACCATTTCCCAGGTGACTTACAAGACAATGAGGTAAGTTACAAGAACGTTAACAATGGTCATCGCAGCAATGACCCAAGAATAACCAATTATCAATTTGCAGCTTCCGTAGTAGGCTCTGTCAACAGCAGCTGAGCTCTGGGGTAGGAACCATTGCAATCGATTCCATACGGCAGAAGAAAAAACTGAAGTCTGCAGAAGTCACACGGCCCATGAAATGGGAATGTGATCCAAGTTCTTAACTGACCTGAGCCTCTTGGACTGGCAATTAAACACCCCAGGGGGGGGCCGGCCCCCCGCACCTGGGTGGCTCAGTTGAATATCCCAATCTTTTTAAAATCTTTATTTATTTTTGAGAGAATGACAGAGCGCAAGTGGGGGGAGGGGCAGAGACAGAGGGAGACACAGAATCCAAAGCGGGCTCCAGGCTCTGAGGTGTCAGCACAGAGCCCGATGCGGGGTTTGAACCCACGAACCACGAGATCATGACCTGAGCCGAAATCAGACGCTCAACCAGCTGAGCCACCCAGGCGCCACTGAACATCCCAGTCTTGAGTTTGGCTTAGGTCATGGTCCCAGGGTCGTGGGATCAAGCCCCATGTGGGGCTCTGCACTGAGTGTGGAGCCTGCTTAAGATTCTCGAAGGGCGCCTGGGTGGCGCAGTCAGTTGAGCGTCCGACGTCAGCTCAGGTCACGATCTCGCGGTCCGTGAGTTCGAGCCCCGAGTCAGGCTCTGGGCTGATGGCTCGGAGCCTGGAGCCTGCTTCCGATTCTGTGTCTCTCTCTCTCTCTGCCCCTCCCCCGTTCATGCTCTGTCTCTCTCTGTCCCAAAAATAAATAAAAACGTTGAAAAAAAATTAAAAAAAAAAAAAAAGATTCTCTCCCTCTGGCCCTGTCCTTTGCAACGCGCATGCACACGCTCTCTCTCTCAAAACAAACAAACGAACAAACAAGAAGAACAACAACATTTCTGAATCTCTTTACCTGGAGGCAGTTTCTATTAACACGTTGGAGTATATCTTTCCAATATATACACTATACAAATAGAACAAGTATGTGTAGCATTTATATATTCATATAATGCACATATATGTATATGCATGTTGTAAAATCAAGAATTTGGTTGGCCTTTGTCCCTGGTTCCTAGGACAGAGTTCTAAACTCTTGGAATTTCCCAGGTGATAGGATTGTCTTTGTTAATCATGGTAGGACCTCAGGACCACACTCAGTTTACCTGGTCAGTCCCTAGATGGTTTCAGCAGGGGGCTGGTCAGGCTGGAAAGACCAACCCCATGATTAGAAGGTTGGGCCTTTGAGGGGCGTCTGGGTGGCTCAATGGGTTGAGGGTCCAACTTCGGCTCAGGTCATGATCTCATGGTTCGTGAGTTGGAACCCCATGTCGTGCTCCCGGCTGTCAGTGCAGAGCCCCTTTTGGATCCTCTGTCCCCTCTCTCTCTCTGCCCCTCCTCTACTCACACTGTCTCAAAAATAAATAAACACTAAAAAAAAAAAAAGAAAAGAAAAGAAGGTTGAGGCTTTGAGCCAGGTGCTATTAGCCCAACGGTACAATCATGCCTACATAACAGAGCCCCTCTGGCTCTGAGGCTTGGGTGAACATCCTCGTTGGTGAATACATCAGGGTGTCCTCGGACCTCATCTTACCGTGATTACCTCTTTGAGGTCCTGCCTCCAAAGAATGTGTGGATCCAAACTCAGCCTGTCGGACTGTCTTGACAAACAAAAGATGCTTCAACACCCAAAAGGACAGAGGGTATGGCCATCAATGGAGGACAGTGGAGAAGAGGGGCCTTGCTGCTTCTAGTGGAGGGTCCTTGGGAGCTGTGACTTCACAAACTGCAGGCCAAAAAAAAAAAAAAAAGTGTGCACTCACAAACTCCTAAAACTATTGTCCAGTGATCTTGAAAAAATGAATGTCCTGTGACATGTTAACATGATTTTCATGATTGAGGTGTTGGATATAGGTTCTGTATATACTTATTTATATAGAAGCCAACCCAGACTGGGAAATGATATTTTTAATTTTTCACATCTCTGGCAACACATTGACCGAGCTGTTTCTATGTACTTCACAGAGGTAGAGAGAAATTTCTTTCCACTGGAGAGATAAATGGGTAAGTAATAAGAGACTAGAGGAGGAAAATGTTATAAAACGACTCCCTGTTGTTTAATAATTCCTCTTGGTTTGTTTTTTGTATTTTGGGGTATTTTAAGAGTCCAAGGATTCAAGAATGAATCCTAAGACCATCACCCAGGCCCCCTTCTCAAAACTCCGGCAGCATATTCAGTCCGGACGCCTTAAAGATTAAGGCTTAGATAACCATCTGCAATTCTAATTGGTAAGGAGGGACAGTGAAAACTCATTCAGCTCAAGCCTGGAAACTCCTGAGGTTCTACTGAGGATAGGGAAGATCTTTAAGCGGATCTGTGGCTCTTAATACTTGCTGGGGTCCCTGGTCTCTTGAGAATTTGTTGAAAGGTATGTATACCCTCTCTCCAGAAAAGTGAGTACACAGCATAAAATGGTCACACAATATAGGATATATAGCGTAGGTGTATCGGTCAGCTATGGCTGCATAACAAATCATACCTAAACCCAATGGCTGACAACAAGCAGGTCTTTCTTGCTCATGTGATTGGCATGTATATGGGTTGGCTGGGGCATTTTAGTTGCAGATTATGGGTTGGCTGTGCTTGGATCCAGGCTTTGGGACCATTCAGCTCAACTTCATGTGTCCAATTCTGGAGCCCAGGCTGGAAAGGCAACCTGCCTTGTGGAGCATGGTTTTTTATTTTTATTTTTATTTTTATTTTTATTTTTATTTTTATCTTTTGTGGTGATGGTGGATGCTTAGGAGGTAAGCCATGCCACACAAACTTGTTTTGAGGTTCTATTACCTCCCGTCTGTGCACATTTCCTTGGCCAAAGTAAACCAAAAGGTCTAAAAAATTCACTGGGGCCAACACTGCCCCAGGAAATGCAGAGGAGAAGAAAGGGGGTGGGCATGTGTTGAACAATACTCCAGTTTATTATCAGTAGGTCGTGGACTCTTGGAAAGCTGTCCAGGGATCACTGGATTGGAACCTGAGTCTTGTGTGGTTAATTCCCAAACCTCAGCAAACATAGAAATCATCTGGCTCAAAATGCAGAAATGTGGGGCACCTGGGTGGCTCAGTCAGTTAAGCGTCTGACTTTGGCTCAAGTCATGATCTCACAGCTCGTGAATTCGAGCCCCGCGTGGGGCTCTGTGCTGACAGCTCAGAGCCTGGAGCCTGCTTCCGATTCTGTGTCTCTCTGCCCCTCCCCTGCTCACACTCTGTCTCTCTCTCTCTCAAAGGTAAATAAATGTTAAACAACGAATTTTAAAAAATGCTTTAACACCAAAGTGGTTCAAAATGCAGACCGGATGCTATCCTCCCCCAGAGATCCCGATTCAGTGGATCTGGGTGGGGCCTGGGAATCTGCAGTTTAAACGGTCACTCCCTGGGGCGATTGTGATGCTGACGCTGATCTAGGGGCCTTACTTCCAGAATCAGTCCCACTTACTGGGCTCAGGACTCAGAGAGATGAGTTCAGAATCCAGTTCTGCCCTAGCTGTGAGCTTTGGGTGAGTAGTTTTGCTTTCCAGAGCCTTGGTTTTCTCCTCGGAGAAATGGAGTAATACTTCTCAGAGGGCTGTCGCGGGACTTCAGAGATGAAGTTGGTAAAACAACTGGCATAGTGCCAAAGGCT
>NW_024412645.1:5876430-5886951 GCF_014898765.1 Herpailurus yagouaroundi | reverse complement strand
CCCCTCCCTCTCCTCCTCCCCCCTCCCCTCCCTCTCCTCCCCTCCCTCTCTTCTTCCCCCTCCCCCTCCCCGCTCCTTTAATTCTTTGCCTGAAAACCCACGGTGGGAAACTCTCGCCGGTGGCCTCATTCATGTCCACGTTTAATGTTTATCTACCCCATCAGGCAATGTCCCGGACTCCTGACGCCAAGTCGGTGATGGAGATCCCCCTTCAGAACCAGGCAGACCAAAACCTCTGAAGGCCTCCGGGTTGAGAGTGATCGATTTAAGATCTGTGAACAGTGGCCGAACGGGGTTCCGTGCACGTCGCAGAAGGAAACAATGTAGGTAATGATTTACTGCAGTTCCCAGCTCAAACTTTTTCTTCCGTTTCTTCTTTTATCGTCGTTGGCTCCGTATTTCTATTTCTTGCTGCTCGGTTTCCCTTCCTTCCCACTTATGTTTCTCTCTCTTTCTCTTTCTCACTCTCTTTTCTCTATTCCTTTCTCCTGTTTTCAGAAGCCCTCCCTCCTTAACATTCTCTGCCCTGTCCCTCCTGCACGAGTGCTGTGCCTGATGCCTGGTCCCTGGTGGGTGTTTGATGAACGTCTGAGAGAAGGAGTAAGTGAATGAAAGGAAAGGCTCCGCATCCCTACCCACCCATCCGACATCCAGTTTCCCTCCCTTGAGCTTCCAGCGCCTCCCGGTCAGTGGCTGGGGGGGTCCTTCTCCTGGTGAATAGAGCATATTGATTAGTTGAGTGAACCACAACCGCATCCCCTTCTAAAGCAGAGGCAGGATCTCCATCTCTTCCCTTGAAAACAATTTTTTTTTAAATGTGTTATTATTTATTTTTGAGAGAGAGAGTCAGAGCATGAGCGGGGGAGGGACGGAGAGAGAGGGAGGCACAGAATCCAAAGCAGGCTCCAGGCTCTGAGCTGTGGGCACACAGCCCAACGCGGGGCTCGAACCCACGGACCGTGAGATCGTGACCCGAGCTGAAGTCGGATGCTTAAGCGACTGAGCCCCCCAAGCGCCCCTCAATCTCTTGCCTTTTAGAAATGCCGTCTGCACCCCGGAACAAACGCTCACAGCTTGCTCTCCACCCCCCCCCCCGGGAGGTTTGCTGGCCGGAGTGGGGGTTTGGGTGAAATTTTGAACTCCTTTTCATCTCCCCACCTGTTGAAAATGCCATTGCTAATCTCCCTGTCCCCTTTCCCACCCCGACCTCGATAAGAGCCGGCACGTTCCACTGCCTTCCAGTCTGGGGCCGACAAACTTCTGTAAAGGGTCAGGTTCGGTGGCCATTTGGTGGCGGCCATTTGGCGGGAGAACAGCCGCAGACAAGCTGTAAATGAACACGCGTGGCTCTGTTCCCCTAAAACCTTGTGTATAAAAACAGCAGGTGGGAGGCGCCTGGGTGGCTCCATGAGTTAAGCGTCTGACTTCGGCTCAGGTCATGATGTGGCATTTGTGCGTTCAAGCCCCACGTCAGGCTCTGTGCGTGTAGCTCAGAGCCTCCAGGCTGTTTGGATTCTGTGTCTCCCTCTCTCCCTGCCCCTCCCCTGCTTGCGCTCTGTCTCTCAAAAAAAAAAAAAAAAAAAAAAAGAAAGAAAGAAAGAAAGAAAGGAACGAAAACAAACAAACCAACAAAACCTTGATTTGGGCTTAGGTCATGATCTCACGGTTCCTGAGTTCAAGCCCCACATCGGGTTCTACTGTGACAGTGAGAAGCTGGCTTGGGATTCTCTCCCTCTGCCCCTCCCCCGCTCTCTCTCTGTCTCTCAAAATAAATAATATATAAATACATAAATAAATAAAGTTAGAAAAAAAAACAAACGGCAGCTGGGCCCCCCCTCCCCGCCGCTGGAGTCTATACCGTATTTAGGTTTGTAGCGAAGCTTCTGCCCTGCCACTTCCTAGCTCTGTGACCGTGGCCCCATGCGTTGCATATTGAATTTCACTTATTCTCCTGTAAAATGGGGTCGGGCGGATTCATGGATGCATATCTGGGGGTGCTTAACAGGAGGTTTGGCAAATAATTACTCCATAAATGCTACTTGTCGCTTAGAATTTTGACTCCTGGATAATGATTCAGCCAGCCTTTACGGGGCAACTACCACGTTCAGATTTTGCTTTTTACAGCGATTCAGAGTGTTAGGGCTGGAAGGCCTTTAGAGATGTAATCGAGAGGTTGAAAACTGGCAAAAGTGTTCCCAGATCCTACCCACGGAGGATTCTTTTCCTGTATCAGCTGTGTGACTCTGGGCAAGTTACTGAACATCTCTGTGCCTCAGTTTCCTCATTTGTAAACGGAGATGGGACCTACTTCGCCGGACTGCCATGAGAAACACGAAGCTAATATATGGAAAGTGTTTAGGATAAGCGCCTGGGATGCTAAGTGTCCCATGGCATTAAGTACTGTTACTATTATTTACACGATCATTGATATTGTTACCAGTTTTCTTTCCCGTGGGGCATACACACTCTGGTTTCCCCAAATTCTTTTACCTGCCATGCTTCTGAAGTCATTTGACTTGTCCGTCCCTGCTGAGGCCCAACACCTATATTTCATAGACGGGAAGTCTGAGGCCCGGATCCGAACGGGACCGAGTTGGCCAAATCCCCGCAACAAATCAAGGACAAAACTCATTTAGATTCGTAGTATTTACTCCCTAACTGTAGGGTGCACTCAGCTCTTCTCAGCCACAAGCCGCACACTGTTCCAGCTGAAACCCCCCTTCCTTGAATATTTCCACTGGTTACCAAGGAGCCCAAGACGACTTCTCTCAAAACCACTCGGACCCAAAGGCTGAAAGGTATAAAAGAGGCCTCCAGCCACTTTGGCTGGGAGAGAATCCAGCTGAGGTCCACCTCGACCCACATGCACTTAACTGGGGCTCACAGAGTTTAACGGAACATAATTTAAGGGGCAGGGAGTCATGCTCAAAGGAAAATTCCAGAAGGGTCCGGAGAGAGCCTTCCAGAGAGAATCTGACTTGTTACCGAACTATTTTTGCCAGAAAGTCATTGAATGTCTGCCATAGATTAAAAGTCAATCATGGGGGAGTGAGAAGGGCATCCCTGTGGTCACAGGAAAACCAAGAAACCGATTTGACCTCAACTAAGGGGCAGAGACAGGAGTCGTCTTAACATTACAAGGACCATTAAACAAAACAAAACAAAACGCTGTTCCAAACAGTCAATTTATCTTAATAAGGCCATGTTGCTTTTAATCATAACATCTTTGATAATGGACCTCATCATTTGTTTCTGCTGAGTCGCTTTCACAGACCCAGTGGAGAGATGTTTCCTCTTGGCGAAGGAGAAAACGGGAAGGTCTTTGGAGAGGTCAACCATGAAGGCACCAAGGAGGCAGCGTGTTTGCAGGAGATTGTATGTGTGCGCTCGGGATTGGGTGACGTGGAACCTTCTATCAATAGCAACGTCCATGATGGGAACAGAGGGGTCACCTCTGATCCAACAGCATGCAAATGTCCTCCAGCTAGCACAGTGGTACGTCTATGCAGTTGACCTTCGGCGCCAAACTTAAATCGACATTTGGCAGCTCCAATAATGGGGCTGTAAGTTCACGTAATGTGAAGCCACCAGGAGGGTAGAACGGACGTTCCAGGCCAGGTGTGTGTTGACAGTGTGAGCTGGAAAATCTTAAGGGGAATTGAGAATATCACAGGAGTGTGGATGGGCAGGCAAGCAAGAACTAGCTTCCCATCAGACGGGAAGGTCATGCCCGGGTTACCTTCCAGGGCTGTGACGCGAACTATATTTGTGCCTCCTTACCACGCCTGGCTTTTCCGAATTCAGAGAGCACGGTGGCGGTGGGAAAAGGTCACGGAACTTGGATCCGCTCAGTCCCGGGTTTGAGTATCACCCTCATCTCCTAATTGCTAGGTGACACTGGGCAACTTACTGAGTCTCTTGGAGCCTCGCAAAGTTTGTCCCATGGTTGTGGAGGCCAGGAGGGGTAAGAGACAGGCTACATAAAGTGCCTGAGAAACTAGGTGCTCAATAAACGTTGGCCCCCTTCTAGTGGTGTGCTGATAAATGTTTACCAACTGGCTCTCAAAAAACAGAGAGAGAGAGAGAGAGAGGAAAGAAAAGAAGAGAGAGCACGAGTGAGCTGTGATTTAGCGGGGTTGCCAGTTGCCATGGTGTGAACGCTCCCATCATGGCCGATTTCAAGCTATCGATATGATGTCATAGAATATGCAAGTAGGAAGACATGAACACAGGAATGATTCTCCTAAGCTGGCGGTGCAGGTGGTTTTAGAACACCACTGCTCCTTCTTTCTGTTCAGCCCTCTCTCCTTCCCCACTCCAAAATCCTATACAGAATCCTAGATTCAAAGTCAGCCGGGAGCGGGGCGCCTGGGTGGCTCAGTCGGTGAAGCGTCCAACGTTGGCTCAGGCCATGATCTCACGGTTTGTGGGTTCAAGTCTCAACATTGGTCTCCTCACTGATCGTGCGGAGCCTGCTTGGGATTCTCTCTCCCCCCCCCTCTGCCCCTCCTCCACTCGTGCTTTCTCTCTCTCAAAAATAAAGAAAGAGATCTTAAAAAAAAAAACCCACAAAGTCAGCAAGGAGCTCATTGGTGTTAAGACTCTCTTGTGAAATAGCTGGAAACTGAGTCCCTGGGTTCAAGGTCATACAGCCAATTCATGGCAGCACTGGGACCAAGATGTGGGCCTCCTGACTCCAAGTCCAGAGCACCTCCCACCCCATGCTGCTTGTGGGATTTGCCATGGGGTTGTCCCTTCAGGCACGATGGTCTCATGACAAACATGTTGGGCTCTTGTTCAGATCAAGTCTTGTTTTCAAAAACTTTTTAAAATGTTTACTTCTTTTTGAGAGACGGAGAGAGACCGAGCACAAGAGGCGGAGGGACAGAGAGAGAGGGAAGCACAGAATCCCAAGCAGGCTCTGTCAGCGCAGAGCCCGACGCGGGGCTCAAACCCACAAACCTGAAATTGTGACTTGAGCTGAAGTCAGACGCTTATCCAACTGAGCCACCCAGGCGCCCCTCGAATCAAGTCCTTTGAACCAAGATTAAAGGAGTCAGCCTTGTTTTTGGCTATGTATGGAATAGGGTCACGCTGAAGGACTCCTATGTGCTTGGACAGCATTGATAACGGGATCATTCCATTTTTCTAGCCTGTGCACACCCCCTTCTCTCCACCACAGCAGGAAATAAAGCTTCTCAATTCTGATGTCCTCCAGGCTGTAGTTCCTGAACGTGGAGAAGCTTCCTTTGGACTGTAATGGGTAAGCCACATCCAGTGACATCAGCAAGGGAACCCCAGGGACCCTACCTCAATGTTGATCCTGCATGGCCCATTCAGATGACGTTATCGGAGCTGCTTCCAAGAATCCTTTTGCTTTCACATCTAACACCTCTGGTTACTCAAATTCAGTGTGTATAGAGTGCTTACTATGCCCTCGGGTCTGTGATCGATTTCTGAACCTTGGAAGGGGTGTAGGGTATGGTTCCTGCCTTAGCATAACTTTCCCCAGGAATATCCATCTGTATCGAAACTTATCTATCTGCCAACTGTCTGTGTCTGTCTATCTATCTATCTATTCATCTCATTTTCTAGCTAGTATTATCCTTCCGTATTTCTTCATTTAATCAGTAAAACGTTCTTTTGTGTGCTGTCCCGGGAGGGATTATGTCACAGATTGAGCATTCAGAGACAGATGGTACCCGTCTTTAGGAAACACGTTTGAATGGCAAACACAAGCGTACGTAACAGTCGGAGAGACCCACGTTCAAATCTCGGCTCCGTTACCTACCTGCTGCGTGACCCTGGGCGGGCTGTTGGATGTCTCCAGGCCTCTGTCACCTTATGCGGGACGAAACTTTGTCTCTAGCTTGTGAGACTGCTGTGAAGGTTCAGCGGCACACTGAGTGGAAAGAACGTGCCTGAGGCACAGTCTCACGCACGGTGTGTGGGCAAGAAGTCTCAGCTTTGATTGATGCTGTTGGCTGCGTACGAGGTGTGGCTTGGGGGCTGAAGATGTGAGTATGAATGATGCACACAGTACCCCAGAGCACGCCGTCTCCTGGGAATAGCAGGCATGTTAGATAATCTGAAGTGTTCCAGGGAGGTATTGATTGATAAGCACTGCAGGGGACTAGTGAGCTGGGCGGAGTCAACCTGACAAAGAAGAGGCCTCCTCTGTGCATTTCCGAGTCCTTTGTCTCATTTGATCCCCTGGAAGACACTGAGAGATCAGAAGTATTGCCCCATTTTACAGATGCAGCAACAACAGATGCAAAGAAGTCGAGGCACAGTGCCCCCCCCCCCCCGGAAGGGATAAGACGCTACTGAGGCATCCTTGTGGGTCTAGGTCTCATGGCAGGGGCCTAAGTCATGCCCACTGTAGAAGTCCAGACACCTCCAGGCGGGTCTGATAACCAGTGAGGTGGCCTCTGGGCTCAGCAGGAGTCTCCAGGCACAAGGAACAGAGTCTCTGGGTGTAGAGGATCGGGAAACCAGCAGGACAAGCTGGGCTCTGATTCCACATCTCAGAACCAGAGGGCAGAAGTGATTTCCCGTGGAGCATAACGACCAGCCCTGGTCTCTTTCCTCAGCCCAGCCCACGGACCTGTGTCTGGGCCCATTAGAGAGAAAGGTAAGTAGAAGCAGACAGAGGCTCCACGCTGGGACACACTGGGGCCTGGGCAGCAGTGCCCCAGGACCCAGCACCTACCAGGAGGAAGGAGGGAGGCCCGTGTCCCCGACTCTGCCACTTTGGAGAGACCCGGGATCTCCGTGGAGACCCAAAGATGGAGACCGCAGACCCCACAAGGCATGAGACTTGGTAGGGACGGAGATAGACACCCCCTCCCCAGGGAATACACTAGCCGTATTTGTCAGCCTGTCCGAAGACAGCCCCCGAGACAGACAGAAATACTTGGCTGTGGAGGATGTTATTAAAGCTGAGGTCCTATGGAACCAACGGGGGAGAAAGAGGTAGGAAAATGTGGGATGTATTTATTTATTCTGCTAATGGGGCTCCATTGACCCCCACAAACTGCTGAGGCCTGTGCAGGGGTTTGTTGAGGAAAGAGAACAACCAACCCCGTGCTTTAGAAACCCAATCCGCATCTACTGAGCACCAACTATCGTACTGTCGTACAGAGAGGAATATTGTAATCACCATCTACTGGAAGCCAGTGAGAAAATCAGGATTGTAGTTCAGCACAATAAGGGTTGGTATAGTAATAGCTGTGATGATCCCTGAATAGGTGGGCATGGCCAGTGATGGCCATGGAATCTCAGCTTGTCCAAAGTGAATCTCAGAGCTCATTGCTGGAATAAGTCTGTTCTCTCTTGTTCTGGGTGATGGGGGGTGTGTGCATATAAGGTGTGGAGCTCTGGGGCCTTGTTGCTGCCAGATAGACAGACAAAACTGACAGAGGAAGGCAGGACGGAAGGGGGAGAGAAGTGGAGCTGAGCTCTGGTGAGACAGTGAACCCCTGGATCAAACTATGCCTGAAGCCCACACTCCTGCTTGACCCTCCATTTATATAAACCAACACTCTTTCCCTGTTGTTTCAGCAGTTTGAGTTGGGTTTGTTAGCACTTGTAATTGAGAGCGTATTTTAACAACAGATAAGACATAGTAGGAAATTAAGGGATTTGAAGGCTTTGTAATTAATGCCTTTGGTACTAAGGAATGATAACCCTTTCCTTAAAGCCATGGGGGAGTTCTCAAAGTGGGGGTGGATGATCAGATTCTTATATCTTAAATATCTCCCTGGCTCCAGAGTGGAGGTTGAATTGAAGTCAGGCAATAGTAAAGGCAAGGGACAATAAGATGACGAGTAGAAGTTGTTATACCCATCCAGGTAATGGGGGGTGGGGGATAGAGAGGCGGAGACACCTTTGTAAGCTATCAAAAAGGAATGAGCTATCAGTTTCTCCGCTCCTGGTTCTGGTCCCTGAGCCACTATTCCTTCCAATCGTGCTTGGTACAGGCTGTGACATACCGTAAGAATTTGAGCTTACTGATTCAGGTCCCCTAAACGATCCAAGCCACTTGTTTGACATACGCGGAAGCCGAGGCACAGAGAGGCATCAGGACTTCTGGGGAGCTGGGGAGCTGGTGCCACTAGAGTCCCAGAAGACTCATGGATCGTGCAGGAGGCTTCTGTGGTCACTTCATCAGTGTGGGAGGTCCCGCTTTCCAGGCCAGCTTCAGGGTCACCCGAGAAGCCAGGCGTCCGAGAAGTCCTGAGAATGCAGGCTCTCAGGCCCCACACATTCCAAGTTAGGGGAATCTGGGATTGGGCTTGGGAATCTGCACATTTAGTCAGGTCTTCTCTCCTCCACTTGCCTGCCCGGAGGATTCTAGTAGCTTCCAAATGCTGAGAAATGCAGCTGTAAGCCTCTGTATCCTCCAGAGATGTTTGGAACCTGATTTATGTCCTAAAAGCTGACATTCCCATAATGACCATAAAAACTAAAGCCGTGTGATATAGTGAAGGCTGAACAGGGTGTGGGATGAGCTTTCTTTTTTGTGTTTTTTTTCCCCCCAGCTTGACTGAGGTATAATTGACAAATAAAATTGTAAGATATTTAAAGTGCACACCATGACCTGATATACACACACACACACACACACACACACACACTGACAAAGATCCCTCCCAGCTAGTAAGCGAACATATCCATCACCTCGTATATTTATTCTTTCGGTGTTTATTTATTTATTTAGAGAGAGAGCGTGAGCAGGGGAAGGGCAGAGAGAGAGAGAGGGAGGGAGAGAATCCCAAGCAGGCTCCACACTGTCAGCACAGAGCCTGACACGGGGCTCAATCTCACCAACCATGAGATCACGACCTGAGCTGAAGTCAAGAATCAGATGCTCGACAGACTGAGCCACCCAGGCACCCCAAACCTCCTATATTTATTTTATATTCATTTTGTGTGTGAGAGAACGTCTAACTTCCCCTCGCTTAGCAAACTTCAACCATACAAAAGTGTTATCAACTATAGTCCCCACGTTTTATGTTACATCCTCAGACCTTACTCATCTTGTAGCTGAAAACTTATACCCTTTTACTAACCTCTCCCCATTTCCCCCACCGACCCTCTGAGCTCCTGGCAACTGCCTTTCTACTCTCTGTTCCTAGGAATTTGACTTAAAAAAAAAAAAAAGATTCCATGTATAAGTGATATCATGCAGTATTTATCTCTGTCTGTCTGACTTACTGCACTTAGCACAATGCCTCAAAGATCCACCCACACTGTTGCAAATGACAAGATTTCCCTCTTGTTCATGGGTGAATAATATTCTTTGTATATTCATCCATTGATGGATGCTTAGACTGTTTCCATACCTTGGCTGTTGCGAATGACGCTGCCATGAACACGGAGGTATGGATAGATATCTCTGATATCCTGTCATCACTTCTGCAATGTGCCTTTTTTAAAAATCTTATTTTCGAGAGAGAGTATGTGAGCAGGGGAGAGGGGCAGAGGGAGAGAGACAGAGACGGAGAATCTTAAGGAAGCTCTATGTTCAGTGTGGTGCCTAATGTGGGGCTTGATCTCACAACCCTGGGCTCCTGACCTGAGCCAAAATCAAGAGTCAGACGCTCAACGGACTGAGCCCCCCAGGCCCCAGAACGGCGCTATTTGACAGAGCGGTGCTATTTGGAGCATGGATTTAATGAGCTACCACCTCAGTGAGAGGCATTGCTTCGCTGAAAAGCAGAGGCTCTTCTGATTCCGATGTCTTCATGTCTGGTGGCCACTCAGTGTTCTCTTGTTTGTGAAATAAGATCAACAGAACTCTTCTGGAAGAAACTCTTTGATATTTGAACGTCAAAATTATTAATTATTGTCATTAATAATTCATTATTTTAAAACCTCAAGTACTACACTCACTAGTTCAACTATTTGGCCCCGAGTTCCCTTTTGTTTAAAAATTTTCTTAAATGTGTATTTATTTTTGAGAGAGAGAGACAGGGTGTGAGCAGGGGAGGGGCAGAGAGAGGGAGGGAGACGCACAATCCAAAGCAGGCTCCAGGCTCCGAGCTATCAGCACAGAGCCCGACGCGGGGCTTGAACTCACAAACCATGAGATCATGACCTGAGCCAAGTCGGAGGCTTAACCGACTGAGCCACCCAGGTGCCCCTTCTTATTTAAATGTTTATTCATTTTTGAGAGGGAGAGAGAGAGAGAACAAGCATGAGTGGGGGAGGGGGAGAGAGAAAGGGAGACAGAGGGTCTAAAGAGGGCTCTGAGCTGACAGCCAGGCTCAAACTCAGAAACTGTGAGCCGAAGTCAGACATTTAACCTACAGAGCCACCCAGGTGCCCCACCCAATTTCCCTTTTTAAAATATATTTTTGGGGCGCCTGGGTGGCTCAGTCGGTTGAGCATCCGACTTGGGCTCAGGTCATGACCTCACAGTTCGTGAGTTCGAGCCTCGCGTTGTTCTGTGCTGACATTTCAGAGCCAGGAGCCTGCTTCGGATCCTTTGTCTTCCTCTGTCTCTGCGCTCTCCCC
>NW_024412645.1:5848862-5876330 GCF_014898765.1 Herpailurus yagouaroundi | reverse complement strand
TCAGCCCAGAGCCTGACGCGGGGCTCGAACTCCCGGACCGCGAGATCGTGACCTGGCTGAAGTCGGTCGCTTAACCGACTGCGCCACCCAGGCGCCCCCGAAAAAAAAATTTTTTTTAATGTATTTGTATAATAGTGAAATGTAAATGCCCACTTCAGATTTTCGTGTCTCTGGGACTGAAAAGGTTGTGGGTCTGGGGCACCTGACTGGCTTAGTCAATACAGCATGCGACTCTTGATCTCAGGGTCGTGAGTTTGAGCCCTGTGTTGGGCAAAGAGGTTACTTAAGTGGATAAATTAAATGTTTGTGGGTCTATAAGTTCTTGCCACAGAGAAGACGGGCTGGATGTGCAATACTTAGATTTTGTTACTTGAACTATGGAAAATGTCACATTTTGTGGTGTCAGAGTCGGTTTTGCTGGCAAGGACAAATCAAGAGCCAAGACCAATTAGTTACCGTCATCACCATGACGACCCCCACATTTATGGAGCACTTACTGTGTACCCGGCACTGAACCAAGCATTGCACCTCACCATAGCATGTGGTCCTCACAACCACTAGAAGCCGTGTGTGTTCACATTGTCCCCCCTCTTGCAGGTAAGGAAACCAAGGCCCAGAAAGTTAATAAATGACCCAAGGTCCACAGCTAGTATGTGGCAGAACTAGTGTGCAAAATCAGGCAGACCGACTTCGGAGTCTGCAATCCTAACCGTTGTGCTATCCTGCTTGACCAAAGGTAGAGACAGTGCAAGGTGGGGCCCCCGTACCTTCTCAAGCGTGGGCCGAGCACCAAGGCTGTCTGGGTCTACGTCACGTTCAAATCCGGAGGAAGACGTGGGTATATGTAAGCTTCCCTGCTATGAAAGACAGACGCTAAAAGTCTGACAATAGTGTAATAGAAGCACGGAGGGGAGAAGGACTAGTTTGGGGTGGGAGGTGGGGAGATGATAAAGGTTCACAGGAGAGGTGACCCTTCCACTGACTGGGCACTGTAGGATGAGTAGGAGTTGGTTAGGTGGCCATGTGGGGGAAGGAGATTCTGGGTAGGGAAACAATATGAGCAAAGGCAGAGAGGAATAAAAACACACGGCATGCTGAGAACATGAGGTCGGAAAAGCGCAGAGGGGGTTCCATGGACGGTCAGCCAAATGAAAAAAAAAGAAAGAAAGAAAAAGAAATGAGTTTGCCACAAGATTATGAAAGGTGCTTAAGTGCTTAAAGCATGCCAAGGATTTTGGATTATGTTCCTTGATTGATGAGAAGTTATCAATAATTTTTATTTTTTCTTTTATTATGATTTTTTAAAATTTATTGATTTCTTTTGAGAGAGAGAGAGAGAGAGAGAGAGCAAGTGAAAGAGTAGGGGAGGGGCACAGAGAGAGAGAGAGAATCCCAAGCAGGCTTGGAGCTGTCAGCACAGAGCCTGATGTGGGGCTGGAAGCCATAAACAGCGAGATCATGACCTGAGCCGAAGTCAGACGATCAACCGACTGAGTCACCCAGGCATCCCCCCCCCCCGCCCCCATCAATAATTTTTAAACAAGGGTTTAAGTCTATGGGATTGGCAATTTTCTAGAAAGATTGTTTCGGTGGTCGGATTGAGAGTGGTTGGAGGGGAGGGCCCGGTGGCAGGGGGGCTAGGCTGCTGGTGTCATCAGTCATGAATGATGCTGGTAGAGGAAGGAGACAATGTAGAAAGGGGAGAGAGGTTGGGTGCCTGAGACCCTGAGCAGCTCAATAGGACAGAGACAACCAGCAATGAGGAGAGAGAGGGGAAGAGCCCTCAACGATTAGGTGAAGGCTTCCAGCCAGGATTGTGAGGGTCCTGCAGGACAAGGAACGAGTTCTCTGTCGATGCTTAGAACATTCTATTTGTGTATCTGTGGAAGGAAGTTACAGACATGGCTGTAACGTTGTCACGTTAATTACAAAGGCTTCAAGGGGGAAAAAAAACCTCCAAAGGCAATAAAGATTCTCTGAAAAGCATTCTTGTCTAAAGGAAGCTGCATGCAAATGGAAAAACCTTGACATTTAATTGATTTCAGTAATCGTGATGACACTGTGTTTTCATTCAGGCTGTGCAGTGGGGCTTTGACACTGTGGAAAATTGACAGACAGGCCCTTGTTAAGGGAAACAAAAATGGTGCCAAGTTGCAGGGTTGAATATTTTTCTTTTTTTTTTCAATAAGGAAAAAAAATAGCCCATCATTTCTAACAGTCTGAATAACATTAGCATTATTTCTCTCCTTTCGTAGATAGAGTCTAAGGTGTTCCACATAATAAAAAGCAGTCTGAAGTGTGGGTGACACATTTAAAAATACTAAATAAGTACCAAAAATATCTCGTTTTGTAGATTTGATGTGGGAACGACGTAGATTTCTTTTATCATCACAAAGTCAAAAGGAAAGTGCCGAGTACCTCTTTAAGAGCAAAAACAAAATGGCAACAAATAGCCCCAACTGGGTGTTGACTTGGTGACTTAATCACCCACGAGTAAGTTTAAAACTCATCTGTTTGTACATTCTTAGAAAGACCCCAAAGGCAAAGGGACTAAAAAAACCAACAGCCCAGACACTTAAACCGTTCTCGTTAATCATATTAGTAGTATACCATCGGTATTGTTGTTTCAAAGCTGTGAGGTATAGAGGTGCCTGGGTGGCTCAGTCGGTTGAGTGCCTGACTTCAGCTCAAGTCATGATCTCACCATTCATGAGTTCGAGCCCTGTATCAGGCTTGCTGCTGTCAGCGCAGAGCCTGCTTTGGATCTTCTCTCTCTTTTTCTCTCTCTGCACTCCCCTGCTCATTTTCTCTCTATCTCTCTCTCAAAAATAAATAGACATTAAAACCTGTTAGGTATGTGCATGGTGAATAAACTATACAGTAAATGCATTCTTACATCAAGGTTGTTAGAAGCCAAAATTTTCAGCCTAAGGGAAAAGACATAAAAATACAAAGTCAATCAAATGAGTGAATTGGAAATCCTATCAGCTCCTGAGTATCTTCTCTTGGAACATTTCTTGTGCTTTCCAGCTTCCGTCACTGTAAATACCTGATAATAATGACCAACCCAACAGTAATGACCTAGACTGGAGTCTTGGGGAACAATTTCCTGGTATAGGGAACCAGAGCTCCTCGGAGCAATGGCTGATTCCAGAGCTGGGCAGGAAATGTACCAAGATGGTGATGGGACATTGTGTTTCATCTGAAAGCGAGGAAGCCATCAAAGACTACTGTGATCACATCAAAAGGACTCAGGAAACAACTCACTGGCTCCCATTCCCCTCTGGACTCCCTGATCCTCTAAAAAAATAACTGCAATGCATTAAAATACATCAAATATATCAAAGTCCATGAATTCTTGATGATACTGAAAACAATGCGAAATAAGCAAGCAAACAAACAAAAAGCCTAAAACTCCCCGGCTCCCTTTGGACGATGTTAAAGAACCAAATCATTATTCTGAAAATCGGTAAATAAAAGACTCAAGCAGTTATTTTACCTTTCCTATAGGAATTGCATTAGTGTAATGAAATAGTTGATGAAGAAAAGCTTTCTCCATAAGAGCAGTCCAACTCTTCCATGGGGAATAATGAAAGAGTATTATAGTTAGAATAGCACCATTTTGCAAATAAGGAAATAATGGATCTAGGCAATGGTCATCACTGACTGCTAACATTCCCCCCAAAAGAAACCACCAGACATTACACGTCTTCTGATGGAATAACTCAAGTCCCTAGAAAATATTCTTGCCCCCAACTCAAACCTGAATTAGGTCAAAACTCTAATGACAAATTTATAGGAAATACAAAGGATAGAGGAACACATAAAAAGACACCATGTGGGTACAATCAACAAAATCCAGATGTGAGAAACTCTATGGAGCTAATGAGCCAGTTTTTTCATAAATAAGTTGCTAGGAAAATTTAAAGAGAGAGAGAGAGAGAGAAGCTATAGATAAAGGGAACTAAAGAGACATATCAGCCAAGCACAAATGTGTGGACCTTGTTTAAATCCTAACTCAATCAAGTCTGCCGTAAAAAAAATCTGGAGGGCAGAGAAACAACCAGGGAAATTTGAACCCTGACTGGGTTTTTGCTAACATTCATGAATTATTGTTAAGGTTTTTGTTAATGATGACTTAGGGCTATGTTTTTTTAAGGTAGACTCCACACCCATCATGGGTCTTGAACTCACGCCCCTGAGATCATGAGTTGTGTGCTCTACCTACTGAGCCAGCCAGGGGCCCCAAAGCTGTGTTTCAAAATTTTTTTAAAAACATTTATTTATTTTTGAGAGACAGAGACAGAGCATGAGTAGGGGAGGGGCAGAGAGAGAGGGAGCCGGCTCCAGGCTCTGAGCTGTCAGCATAGAGCCTGACGCGGGGCTTGAACTCATGGACTGTGAGATCATGACCTGAGCTAAAGTCGGACGCTTAACCGACTGAGCCACCCAGGCGCCCCCCAAGGCCATGTTTTTAAAAAGAGAGAGAATCACTATCTTTTAAAGAGATGCATACTGAAATATACATGGATGGAATGACGTAATGTCTGGAATTTGCCTCAAATAATCCGTTTGGGGGAGGGGAGCTGGTAGATAAGGGATGAAACAAGAATGCTCATGAATAATGACTACTGAATCTTCATGATGGATTATAGGAGTATTATTATTATTGTTATTGTTTTGCTTTTGTACATATTTGAAATTTTCCGTAATAAAACGCTTAGGAAAAAGAAACACCAACATGGCAGTTCTCATTTAGGGATGTATCCTAGAACAGATGTGTCAGGATTCTTTGAATTTCAGAAACCAAAATGGCACAGCTATTTCAATCTCATCAATGGTGGACTTTCCCTAAGAAATCAGGACCTGGACGTTTACCTAATTAGAATAGGGCTGATCTTATTAGAACAGAGGTAGACAGAGATTTGTACTTTAAACCTATACTCCCAATTGCCTTTAGTCATCCCTCCTTGAATTTCTCAACCTATCTGAATCTGAGTTCACCTATCTCCCTCTCAAATGAACAGGAGACGTCAATTCCTCCCCCAGTGCCCACGTCTATGAAAATGGCCTCAACAGTTACCCTGTTGCCAAAACCAGAAATCTGGGAGTCACCTGTACCATTTCCTCTTTCCTGATTCTCTCCAATCCCCCATGGCCCAGCCATATTGATTGTGGGCCTTCCTAGAGGCCCTTTGAGTCACTTTCGCCCCATCCAGGTCACCATCATATATCTTCCTGGACTCTTACAATTGCCTTCTTACTGATCTCTCACTGCTTAAAAATGTTCCGCGGATCCCGACAATCCTCAGAACAAAACACAAACTCCTTACCACGTGTTGCTGGAGATCCAGCATCTGACAAGCCTGGCAAGGAACAGGTGCTCAACAGCCACTGTTAACTTAGGTGGTGACTTAATCTCTGAGAAATCTTCTTAGCTAAAGTTATCTCCCTCACCAAGCTGTCAGCGTCTCTAAACTCGACCTTAGCTTCTCATTTCTGACCCCAGCCTTTAATTCCAGGCATCTGCTTTTTTTTTAAAATTTTTTTTCAACGTTTATTTATTTTTGGGACAGAGAGAGACAGAGCATGAACGGGGGAGGGGCAGAGGGAGAGGGAGACACAGAATCGGAAACAGGCTCCAGGCTCTGAGCCATCAGCCCAGAGCCCGACGCGGGGCTCGAACTCACGGACCGCGAGATCGTGACCTGGCTGAAGTCGGACGCTTAACCGACTGCGCCACCCAGGCGCCCCTCCAGGCATCTGCTTTTAAAATGCACGTTCACTTTTATAATAGTTGTAATAAAAGGGGCGCGTGGGTGGCTCAGTCGGTTAAGCATCTGACTCTCGGAGGGGCGCCTGGGTGGCGCAGTCGGTTAAGCGTCCGACTTCAGCCAGGTCACGATCTCGCGGTCCATGAGTTCGAGCCCCGCGTCAGGCTCTGGGCTGATGACTCGGAGCCTGGAGCCTGTTTCCGATTCTGTGTCTCCCTCTCTCTCTGCCCCTCCCCCGTTCATGCTCTGTCTCTCTCTGTCCCAAAAAATAAATAAATGTTGAAAAAAAAAATTAAAAAAAAAAAAAAAAGCGCATCTGACTCTCGGTTTCAGCTCAGGTCATGATCCCTCGGTTGGTGCGTTGAAGCCCCGCGTCGGGCTCCCCGCTGACAGTGCGGAGCCTTCTTGGGATTTTTCTTCCTCTCTCTCTGCCTCTTCCCTATTCGCTCTCCATCTCTCTCTCTCAAAATAAATTTTAAAAAAATTAAAAAAAAAAAAAGAAAAAAAGGATCGTGGAAACCCAAGAAATACTTGAGCCTGAGAAGTGCTACTTATGAGCTGTATGCCTCAATGAAGCCCTCTGGAACTTTATATCTTGTTCTGTAAATCGTGGACAATGAAGCTAACTTTACAGGGGCACCGTATAATCTAGGGATTATTTTCATGAAGCGTCTTCTCTGTTTCACACATGATGGCTACTCTGTAAATAACTACAGTTTAGAGGATTAATAACTACAAAGAAAAAATCGTAAATGAGAAATGGAGGTATTCAAAGTAAAGACGGTGACAGAAAATTCTCGAGCAGCCCAAGACATAAATTTTGTAGGTGAGATCAACACTTTGGCGAGTGCGTTTGGAGGGGCAACACTTGCTTTAGCTACAAGGGTAACTTCATCTTGACCGAGTCAATGTAAAACAACAACCAGAAACATGGATGGCACCCAAGTATTTCTGTAATAATTCATCTGTCATCACCTATTTCGATACGCATGCTGCATAGCCGCTCCCAAATCTCCGTGGTCTGTAACAAACCACACTTACTTCTCTCCCCGCCGCCCCCCTCCCCGGGTCTGGGTATTGGATTCAGGGCATTTCCATGTGTCCAGCACGTTGGGACCAAGATGAAGAAGCAGTGGCTGTCTGGAGTAAAGCCAAGTCAACAGAACACAGGTGTATATAAGACCTCTGCTTATACACGTCGGCCGAAACAAATCACAGGGGCTCCTCTCGAGTCCGTGGGGTGGGGGAGTCCACTCTGTCTACACTGAAGCTATGGCCAAATTGGCGGAGAAGGAAGAGCCTGTGTAAAAAAGAGCCATACATTTTTATCTCAACCATCATTCAAACTGTTTTGTGTTCTCAGCATGGCACAACCTACTGGGGGCAATTATTCCATTATTTATCCTTGGCAAGGAAAGTAGGATTTTTCTGATTTTTTTTTTTTTCCTCCTGATAAAGAAATAACAGTGATGACCATAGCCATAATTGGCTGTTTGCCCTATGCCTTGTGGCTTCGGTGTGGAGGTCTCTTGTACATCCTTTCACATTTTACATCCTGAGAGAAAGGAATCGTGGTGCTCACATTTTAGAGAAGGAAGTCGAAATGTTGGAGAGTTAAGTGACTTCCCCAGGGTCACACACACAATGTGAGGCATGTGACTAAAATCTATTTTTAAACTTCCTCCTTTATCCTCAAGGGATGTCTCTGATTATATAGCATTTTCTTTTCCTAAACTCGTTATTTGAGAATAGATTTAGGGAGGTTCCCCGAGGTCTAGACTCAGAATTAGCATTCAGTCACCTTGGCCTCATTCTATTGGCCAAAGAAAGTCATGTGGTCTAACTCGGCTCCACCCTCTCAGTGGAGAGGGAAGAGGGAGTGAATATTTCTTGAACAATAACCTACCCCATTTCTGAGTGCCTGGGTGGCTCAGACAGTTGAGGGTCCAACTCTTGATTTTGGCTCAGGTCACAACCTCACGGTTCATGGAGTTGACCCCCCTCAGGCTCTGTGCTGACAGTTTGGAGCCTGCTTAGGATTCATTCTCTCCCTCTGTCTCTGCCCCTCTTCCCTCCATCTCTCTCAAAGTAAATAAATAAACATTAAAAAAAACCTACCCCATTTCACTATGTACCCCCTGTTGTGGATCAGTTATAAAAATCTCAAATCAAGGTGTTTCTGGGGTCTTTGAACTTTCCCCAGTGAGCACAAGAATGAACTGCAGAGGCTCTAGAAGCTGTAATCAATGCCAGGCTGTTGGAAACGTGCTTCTCCTCACCAATATCCGTGTGCCTCTACCCTGAACACCTGCAAGACTACATTTCCCAGCTCCCCTGTATGCAGATAGGGCCATGTGACTTCTTCCAGCCAATGGAATGAGACCGAAAGGGTAACGTGCTGGCTCTGGGCCAAGGCAGTTAAACATGGATGCGCCCTTCTCTCTGTGCTCTTTCCTCCTCTGTTCATTGAATATAGAAAATACAGTGAGGGTCTTCAAGGCCCTTGGGTGTGGAGGAGCTCTCAGATGCAAGAAGGCTGGGTCCCCAAATGAGCACAGTGTCTTCCAACCCACAGTACTCTGGACCACTTTGACGAGTGCCATTGTGTTAAGTCACTGAGATTTGGGAATATTTGTTATAGCTGTTAGTACATAGCAACTAATATAATTCTCCTTCCTGATGGCCCCTAATAGTACAGTTGAAGACATTTCCTTTGAGTTAATTTCAGTAAACTATAGCTTCTATAAAATTTATGCATGTGAGTGTTCATTCCTTTTTTTAATGTTTATTTATTTATTTTTTTTTTTTGAGGGAGCATAAGTGGGGGAGAAGCAGAGAGAGAGTAGGACAGAGGATCTGACAGCAGCAAGCCTGATGTGGGGCTTGAACTCACCAACTGTGAGATCCTGACCTGAGCCGAAGTCGGTTGCTCAACCGTCTGAGCCGCCCAGACGCCCTGTATGTGAGTGTTCATTCTTGACAAATGGTCTGAAGGTCTAATTCAGCCATCCCCCAACCATTCCCACTTTTGACTATATGACTCTGAGTTTTGCCAGGGGTGGGCGGGGGGATCATCCTTTCTCTAATCTTAGCTGATGTGCTTCTGCAAAAGGTAACTCCCCCCCCCCCTGCTGGGTTCGATGGGTAAGGCACATGACTTGGGCCAAGCCAATGAGGTTATTGAATTCCCCTAGCTCAGTGATTATTCCAGGGATGGACACATCCCCTAAGCAGGTCCAAATTTAATCTCAGGACTTTAGCTGGGCAAGTTGAAATAGAGTGTGGCTGTCTTTCACTAGGCATTAACAAGTAAGCTGATAGCCGGGGGAGATACTGGCAGCCGTCCCGTAATTCTGATGGAAGCCAGCCTTAGGAGGAAGTGGGCACTATGGATTGTAGAACAGAACAATGAAGACAGAGGCTCCCCGGTATCATTGTCAAGCCACCAGATCAAGCCTCGTCTGAAGACGATGTACTATTGGACTTTTCAGTCAAAAGAGGTCAATAAATAGCTCTTATGGTTTCAAGCCAACTGGTTGAGTTCTCATTACTCCTACCCAAAGTGGTCTCAATGGATTCAGCATTATCACCTTTATCATCAAATAAAAACGTTCTTATCAGAAAAGGTAAAAGAGTAAATGATATTAAAAGAGGTGATCTTCATAAACTGCTTCTAGTTGTAAAATTTAGAGTTTATGAGGCCCAGTCCGAATTCCTACCACTTAGTAATCTATACATAGAAGTGTCTAATTATCTGGACAACCAAAGAGTCTAATCATGAGGAAGCTTTGGGCAGAAAGATGATGAATATTCCATAAAAGAAGTATAGACCTTCCCACACATGGCCAAAATCCCTCGATGACCCTCTATCATTCTTTTTTTTTTTTTTTTAAATTTTTTTCAACGTTTTTTTAATTTATTTTTGGGACAGAGAGAGATAGAGCATGAACGGGGGAGGAGCAGAGAGAGAGGGAGACACAGAATCAGAAACAGGCTCCAGGCTCCGAGCCATCAGCCCAGAGCCTGACGCGGGGCTCGAACTCACGGACCGCGAGATCGTGACCTGGCTGAAGTCGGACGCTTAACCGACTGCGCCACCCAGGCGCCCCTGACCCTCTATCATTCTTAATGGATTCCAGAAGACTCTATATGACCTGGCTCCTCCAAGACCTTTGCACTTGCCCCTTTCCTGGCTCCTCCTCCTTCTGGCATCTACCCAGATCTCCATTCCTCCTCAGAGAGACCTTCGCCGACCACCCATCTACAGGGCTCTCCCTCTGTGGTATTCTACAAATCACTGTTTAATTCCTCCCCTGTACTTCCTACAACCTAGCGGTGTAAAACTCTTAAAATAAGAGTTCTTCGAGGGCAGAGCCCTTGTCCGTTCTGGGGTCCCCGTGTCTCCAGCACCTGGCACCGTGCCTGACACTGGCTGCCACTGTGTAAAAAATAAAGCCTTTGATGCCCAATGGAGGCAACGGTGTCCTTTGGAGAGGGGTGGGGAATGGAAGGGACTCGTGGTGTTGTCATAGGGTTGGAGGATTGGTTGGAGTTTCTGGGCCAAAGGCAGAGTGACATGGCCCAGGGGCAGGTTGTTGCTTGGGGTTGCTTTTCCAGTGTATTTAGAGAGCATTTTCACAAAGGAACGATGTGGTAGGAAAGAGAAAGGAGAGGGGAGAGGAGAGATTGACAGAGACAAAAGAAGAGAAGCCTCTTCATCCGGAACATAGTGGAAGAAACAATTAGAAGCTTTGCCACACGGGTCACTTCATTCCTGCCTGGTATTTGGGGGTCTGGGCTCTCTCTGCACCTTATGACCCCCAGGAGTTTCTCCTCCCAGGTACAATCTGGGAGGATCCATCTGGGGGAAGAAAAGGACACTCCGGGCCATTGCATTTCGGGATTATCATTCCTTTCCACTCCCTTGTCACGAAGTGGGAATAAAGGTCACTCTCCTAATTTCAGAAGAATTGAAAATGAGTTTTCTTTAGGCGGGAGGGTAACTTCCCCCTCCTCCTCTCGCTGCTGCTAGCTCATATCCACCCGCCCCTCTGGGTTTCGGGGGGACCCCTCTCAATCAAAATACCGTTCCTAAATGTAAATCTCAAAGCAGAAATGCAGAAGGACACCGAAGGCAGCTGTAGCCTTTTTTTTTTTTTTTTTTTTTTAGCTGAGAAACAGAACATACGATCTGAACCTACTTCTCTTTTTCTCCTCTTTTTCATTTTCTTTCTTTTCCTAGCAGATAAGGAAAGATGAAGCTGCTTCCTTTAGGGCTTAATTTTCAGAAAGATAATGTCGTCCTGGGCTGTAAGCGCAGAAAAGTGCTCTGGAAATTGATAGGAAACAGATCTGACGTGGCGGTTGTCGGACGGCAAAGGAGACCATTAGTTTCCTTGTCTCTCATGTTCCCTCGTTTTGAACATTTTCCTGTCGTGGCGGATGCACCAGCCTCTGCACACGCGGCTGCGGGCACTGCCGTGTGGCTATTGTCGCCTTGGTCTCCGTGTTAACTTACCCGCCTCTTCCTGTCCATCTTGTTGACCCGATCCGTGTTGTCACTATTTCGGGGACAGTTCCGGATCCAGACATCCAGTTCTGGACCCTGGATGGAAAAAGAGGTGACCATCCACATTTCACCGAGGACCCGTGGCCCAGAAATAGTAAATGTTCGACAAGGGATTTATTACCTTTCATGGCATGACTAAAGTTTAACTTTCATTGACCGACTGCTCCATCCAAATCGGTAAAAATAAATACTCGGGGACGAGTGTCATGGCCCTTTCACTGGCTTCCCCAGAGTCCGACTCCCCACTAAGCCAAACTCTCTATAGCACTTCATCTGAAAAGCAAAAATATAGCCATGCCAGGCGCTGGTATCACACACTCCGTGGCTCCCTAGTGCCCTCTGAATTCAGTCCATGCTCCTTACCCAAACTTCAAGGCGCTGCAGGGTCTGGCTCTTTATTGACATCTCCAGCTTATTCTTGCCCCTGCTGTCTCTCAGAGGCTAGGGGCCAGAACAGGTGCATCGCTGAGGGGTCGGTCACAGAAGCAGCACCACACCGTGTTACGGGATACGTAGGACCTTACAGGAATCAGAACACACACGTGTGTGTGGAAGAAGCTGGGGAAGCAAAGGTCCGTGAAGGGGAGCTGTGGCTGCAGAGAGCTCACCGAGCACGAGTTACTGAGCATCATTACAAGAATTGGTGACGTAAAACAGCCAGAGCTCGCGGGGACATCTGGCCCTTGTCGTGTCCCGCTGAAGCAGAACTCTGTGAAGAGGGCTGATGTAGGAGTGTCCGCTCCTCACCGCTTGCGAAAGCCTGGGGCACAGGAGAATCCGGCAGAGTGGGACGGGGTGGGGAAGAAGGCAGACACTGTCCGTCCATGCCCCGTGGCCTCACGTTCAAGTTGGCATTGCTTCCTTCCTTCCCGTCCTCCCTCCCTCCCTTCCTCCCGACAGACATCTTGAGTCTGGTCCGAAGCTGGCCCGGGGAAGAGCGAAGCCTGCGTAGGTGGCCCAAGGACATGCGATTTCCATTTTATTAAAAAGGGCATGTGTTTGGGGGTGTCTGGGTGGCTCAGTTGGCTAAGCGTCCGACCCTTGGTTTCTGCTCAGGTCAGGATGTCACAGTTCGTGAGTCCAGGCTCCATGCTGACAGGGAGGAGCCTGCTTGGGATTCTCTCTCTCTCTCTCTCTCTCTCTCTCTCTCTCTGCCCCTCCCCCACTTGCACTCTCTGCCTGTCTCAAAATGAATAAATACAACTTTAAAAATAAATAAATAAAAGGGACATATGTTTCCAACGTTGCGAAACCACAATCCAGCTCAACTATCCCCTTTTTTTTAAGTTTATTTATTTAATTTTGAGAGAGAGAAGGGGGGAGGGGCAGAGAGAGAGAGAGAGAGAGAGAGAGAAGGAGAGAGAGAATCCCAAGGAGGCTCCGCACTGTAAGCACAGAGCCCGGTGTGGGACTCGAACCCACAACTGGGAGATCATGACCCGAGCCAAGATCAAGAGTCGCTTGCTTGCTGGGGGCGCCTGGGTGGCTCAGTCGGTTGAGGGTCCAACTTTAGCTCAGCTCACGATCTCACAGTTCATGAGTTAAACCCCATGTCGGGCTCTGTGCTGACAGCTCAGAGCCTGGAGCCTGCTTCGGATTCTGTGTCTCCCTCTCTCTGCCCCTCCCCTGCTCGTGCCGTGCTCGCTCTCAAAAATAAATAAAAACATTAAAAAAATTTATTAAAAAGTTTAAAAAACAGCACCTCCTTATTGGGAATCAAGTGACACAGAAGTCTGAAAAGGAAAAAACTAAACGTTATGTCTCCCTGCCAGCCCCACTCACTCTTTGTTTTATCATCAAACCAGCAGAAGCCCAGAGAGGTTAAGTGTCTCGCCCCTCATCACACAGCCTTATCATTTTGGCTTAATGAAGGAGGCTCTTATGAGTGATCTATCTCTTAAAAGGCTACGCTCTCAAAGCCCGTTCTCCAAAGTGCATCGTCATCCACCCAAGAGGTCCGAGAGTGTCTTCACTTAACAAAATTTGCATTGATCACTGTGGTTGCAATTTCCACTTTGATATGAAATTGGGCAGACTGAGAGTGATTGTCAGGCTGCTGTAGGGTGGTTCTTATGGGGTGGTTGTACCGACCGGAGCAACCACGGATGAGGGGCTGGCCTCGGTCTTGGGGACTCAATTTTATAGTTTACTTGAGCCAAGTCAATGAATTACGAATTTATATTTGCAGTGACCAGAATGCTTGTGGACACATGATCTGCCTCAGGGGCTTTCAAAGTCATTGATCCTGGCCCACTGTAAGAAATACATTAAAATTTTTTTTAATGTTTATTTATTTTTGAGAGAGAGACAGAGTGTGAGTGGGGGAGGGGCAGAGAGAGAGGGAGATGCAGAATCCGAAGCAGGCTCCAGGCTCCGAGCTGTCAGCACAGAGCCCAACGCGGGGCTCGAACTCACGAACTGCAAGATCATGACCTGAGATGAAGTCGGATGCTTACCGACTGAGCCACCCAGGCGCCCCAAGAAGTACATTTTATGAAGCAGCACACACACACACACACACACACACCAGCACACATCTGTACCTCTGAAACAAACGTCTCACAAAACAATGCTTAAAACTAACTCTGTGACTCACTCTAATGATTTTTACTCCATTCTATTTTACTTCATTTTAAAATGCTGCTTGCATCTGTCTAGATGTATTTCGTGACCTACCACCCATCAGTCTTGAGTCACGGCTTCAAAATCGCTGATCTAGGGCGCCTCTTCTTTCAATCAAGGAATCTCAGAAGTGGAATTAATCACCAAAGTGCTCATTCTGCCTTGAATCAGAGCCAAGGGTGTCTGAGGGTTTGGAGGGCAAGTTCAGAGAGGCTGCCGTCGGTCCGCCTGGGTTACTTCTGCTCCACCATGGGGCTCACTTCTCAGTGACCACACTGGTTCACGTTGCCAAGCAGTGATCATTGCTCCCGTTTATTGAGGGTTTACAGTGCGCTACGTGATGGAGAGTCAAAGAGGAAGAAAGAGGTCTGATAATAAGGTAGAAAGAAGTGGATAGACACAAGCAAGAGAAAGCAGCCCTCTGTCAAAGTTCCCACCCAGACACAAGTGTCCTGGAAATCGAGTTGTTTTAGCACCTGCCGGCGTCCTTGAGATGTGGCAGGGAAACACCTGCCACTGACTTGTCAGGGTCACCGAGCATGATACAGTTCGCAAAGCCTTAGGAGAAAACCCCCAGTAAGGGTTGCACGTGGGAAGGGCTGCTCAGGTTCTAGGGTGGGGGCTCAGGACCGCAAATCTCCCCAGCATTCCTGTCATGAGATGAGGGAGAGCAGACGCACAGTCCTCCCCACGTCCCAGGTGGGAATTCTGTGCACAAGATGCTCCTTGATGGAAAAAGAGACGTTAGGGAAAAAGAGCCGTCTTGTTTGTTTGTTTTGCATTTGGGAACTCCAGGCAGGCTGCAGGCTGTACGTCTTCGTCTGCTTCTGATCAAGTTCATGTAGATAGCGAATCTCATGGCTGCATATTCTGTTATTTAACCGGTCAATATCAGTGTGTGGGAGAACGCTGGGCTCACAAAGGACAGGTGCCCTCTCTTCTGATGCCCTGCGCGAAGCAATCAAGGCAAGAAAGGCTGGGAATGGGGGCCGAGGGTCGACACCAAATTTTCATCTACTTAGATCGTAAATAACTAGACCAAGTTGTAAATAACAACTAGATCGAGATCTAAAACACTGGCAGCCCCCCAGGAGGCTCCCTCCTGCCCTCCCAGTCAGTCCCCACCTAAGGTAACCCATTCTTCGGACCGACAGCAGCAATTAGTTTTTGCTTGTTTTTCAGTTGCGTGTAAATGGCTCCATAACATACGCATTCTTTTGTGTCTGACTCCTTTGACTCACAATTACGTTCGATTTATGCATGTGGCTGCACGCGCCAGTGGTTCATGCTTTTTCATTGCTGCGTCGTATTTCCATTGTATGGCCATGCTATGATTTGTCCATTCCACAGTTGATGGATGTCTGGACTCTTTCTGTTTTGGCTGTGAATAAAGCTGCTGTGCACATCCGAGTACAGATTGTTTGGGGGGTGGGGAGGGGGGCATACCTAAGTACGCATTTCTGTCGGAAATATGCATATCTTGGAGTAAAATTCCTTGGTCATATGGTAAGTGCATATTTAGCTTTAGCGGATTCTGCCAATTTTCCAAAACGGTCAAACCAATTTACACTCACAAGAGCAGTGTATAAGAGCTCCATCTGTTCTGTGTCCTTGTCAACATTTGGGTTTTGTTTGTACTTTTTAATTTTAGCCATTCTAACATAAAACACTGTTATAGGCATCATTCTACGTTGTACGGGTTATCTTGAATCTTCCTGACAAGCCTGTTACTGGTCCCACTTTCTTTTCTTTTTTTTTTTTTTTATGCATTTATTTATTTTTGAGACACAGAGAGAGCACAAGTGGGGAGGGGCAGAGAGAGAAGGAGACACAGAATCGGAAGCAGGCTCCAGGCTCCGAGCTGTCAGCACAGAGCCCCACGCGGGGCTCGAACCCACAAACCGTGAGCCGAAGTCGGACGCTTGACCGACTGAGCCATCCGGGCACCCCCTGGTCCCACTTTCTGAATAAAGAACCTTGGGAAGTCAGGGCATCTGCCTAAGGTTCTCCCAACCAGAGTGAATTAAAGTTGAGAATCCAGTGGTGCAGGTAACACCCTGGTTCCCGGTCCATATGCAGAGCCACGACCAATTCTCACTCTGTCACCTACCAAACCAGTGTTTAGGGGCGCGATCCCATGGACCTCATCCCCATGGGTAATCGTATTATTCCATTAAGCAACACCTCTGCGTCTGGGCTTGTACCCTCACTCCATTCTTGACCCCCCAGTGTCCTATATTGCTGGAAGTAGTTCTTTTCCATTATTCAGAGCATAAATTTCAGCGAAACCATACCCTTTTGCCCCCTAACAAATAGCAGTTTACTTGAACCAGTGACCAAGGAGTTCATTCTCTTGAGGGGAGGAGAGATTTCCAAGGCTGCGGGGACAGTTTCTAGGGTGCCCCCCCGTGATCCCGTCTCTTGGTGTTCACACCCTTTGTGCAGTTACCTCTCGTGGGGTGTGGGCAGGATCAATGGCTGGCTTTGAGCTAGAACACCACGCAAGGGGAACGAGTGTATAAGATTATAATGCCCCTCTTGTGATGCATCGTTGAGGCACGTGGCCATGCTCAGGGGGTCTACATCACAAGAAGCTGGCTGTCACTTCTAGGAGCTGAGGGCAACCTCCGGCCCACAGTCAGCAAGAACCTGAGGCCCTAAATCTGACAGGCCCCAAGGAACTACATGTCAGCGGGACCCACATAAACTTGGAAGCAGATCCTTCTCCAGCCAAGGCTCAGATGCGACGGCGGCCCCAGCATGTTCTTGATCGCAGCCTCGTGAGCCCCTGAACGGAGGGGGCTCATCCCTACCCAGACCCCTGCTCATCCCTACCCAACCCCCGATGCACAGGGGCTTTGAGGTGCTAAGTGTCACCTTCAGCTGCAAAGTTTGTGGGCACGGGACTCCCCAACGATCACTAACGCAAAAGCCTCGTCGCTGCACGGAGACGGCGAATGCAATCAAAACACCCGATCTGGTCAGCCAACAGATCTCGCCCAGGTTAAGTGCTGGCAGGAAACAACCACAGCGTTTCTAGATGGGGGGAAACTCCCCCGTGGAGATGCTAAAGTCCTGCACCTCGTGACCAGCAGATGAAGGTTTTGGAGCCCAACATCCCCGTGATGTCTGGACCGTGATCCCACAGTCTTGGGAAATCACTTTCTCGCGCGCATCTGTTGGGTTCCAAGTGTGATTGGAGCAGTCCTAAAGACTCCCGAGGGGGCTGTTGGCTGGAGTAACATTTCTTGAGCAAGGGTTCAGAGTTTCCCAATATGTGCTGGGTGTCCATACGGATGGGAGCTGGATTGATGGGGCAGCAAAGGTGGGTGAGCACAGGGGAGAGGTCAGGTGCTGTCAGATAAGCCCCGGCACCCGGATCCTGCCTGTGACTCTGCATCTCACTCCCTCCCGCCACCCCCTCCCCCGCAGCAGACTGACCCCACGGAGTCACCATTTGCATGTGGCATCTATTTGCATAGCACACACTGGTCCCTGGCACTTGCTAGGAGGAGGCAAAACAGACGTTTCTTTTCAAGGCCTCCGGGGTGGGAGCGTTTTGCCCCCATGCTGTTCGTCACTCTTGTTTGTTTAGAAAAATGAAGGCCTCCATGGACAGAGCTACCGTTTGTTTGCTCCCTCGCAGTCCTATATAAAGCAGTTTGTAAGGAAAGTCCTCCAGAAAAATTCGGCCTCACCCTCTCCCTCTCCCCAGCACCCCCCCCCGCCCGGCTCCTGTCTTTTTCTGGGCTTATGTCAAAGTCAGGGGAAGGTCATCATCCAGAGAGCTGCCAGAGGTCCCGTGCGCAAGGCCAACCGGACCATGTCACATCTCTGCTTGATGCCGTCCATGGCTCCCCATTGCTCTCAAGGCAGAGGCCCCGCTCTTTGGAGTGGACTTCATGGCCCTGCAAGGGTGTGACTTCTGCCCCATCTCGGTCGCAGGCTTCACCTCACCCCTCATCCCCGGGCTTTCCAAGAATGCTTCTTCCACTCAGGGCTTTTGCCCGAGCTTCCACTGCTGCCCGGAAGTCCTCTCCCCTCCTCTTTCTGCCCCCCTTCAGTTCCCGGCTTCAGTGTCACCTCCTCAGAGAGGGCCTCCTGGATCCACACCTACTTGTGAGTTCTCCCGTCACAGGCACGATCACGCAGCACATAGCGCGATCTTAATTCAAGAGTCAGTTACGTGCTAATGAAGTATACTCGCTAGAATGTTATCCTGTGGAGGTAGGGGTGTCCACCTGGCCCCTACTGTCGTCCAGGGCCTTGCACACAGTAGGCCCCAACAAATACTTGCTAAATAAAGCACTGATACAGTAAAGGAATCTGGGAATACATGAATGAATGGGGAGCAGTGTCATTATTTATTTATTTATTTGTCTTAAAATATTTGTTAACATTTATTTATTATTTATTTAAAAATTTTTTTATGTTTATTTATTTCTGAGACAGAGAGAGACAGAGCATGAGAGGGGGAGGGGCAGAGAGAGAGGGAGACCCAGAATCGGAAGCAGGCTCCAGGCTCCGAGCTGTCAGCACAGAGCCCAACGCGGGGCTCGAACTCACAAACTGTGAGATCATGACCTGAGCCAAAGTCGGTCACTCAACCGACTGAGCCACCCAGGCGCCCCACGTTTATTTAATTTTAAGCGAGAGACAGAGTGCAAGCGGGGAGGAGCAGAGAGAGAGAGGGAGACCCAGAATCTGAAACAGGCTCCAGGCTCTGAGCTGTCAGCACAGAGCCGGACGCAGGGCTCAAACCCACAAACTGCGAGATCATGACCTGAGCCGAAGTCGGACGCCCAACCGACTGAGCCACCCAGGCGTGCCACAGTGTCATTTTTTAGATCTGAGACCTTCCTTGGCTCCTTGGAGAGACTTATCTTTCAAAAACGATCACTTTAGCTTTGGGGTTCATGGTGGCTGGACTCTGATTCCCTCCAGGGGACGGATGTTTGCCTTTGGAGGGGCCGGGTTTGGTGACACGGACGGACTCCGTGAAGGTCTGCAGGCTGGGACGGCAGGGGGTGACACTGGGCTGGTCACGGTGACAGGAAGGGGAGCTTCAGGGCTGGAGTGGTTCCAATCCCCACATAAGCCTGAGATACTTCAGAACTGGCCTGGAGAAGGCGATTCTCGGAGGGAGAGCATTCTAGACTTGAGACTGGCCAGGATTCCAGGACTTTTTGTGGTCTGCCAAATTCCACGCTTGGCTCTTCCCGGAAACAATTACGTGCCGTGGGGGCCCTGGGAGAATGTGTGGGTGTTGGCAAGACTAGGCACAGAGGCGATCGGGCCTGACTCCACCATGGGGACTTCACTCATTCAAGTCCTGTTGGGCCCAGCTGTGTGCCTTACCATCTCATTTAATCCCTACAACAATCTTTGCCAGATACATATTTTAAAGTTAATTTATTTATTTTGGGGGGGGGGAAGGAGGAAACCAACCGGGGGGGGGCAGAGAGAGAAGGGGACAGAGGATCCAAAGTGGGCCTCTGCAGACAGCAGAGAGCCTGATGCAGGGCTCGAACTCACGAACCACGAGATCATGACCTGAGCTCAAGTCGGACACTTAACCGACTGAGCCAGTCAGGCGCCCCTAATCTTTGCAATATTAATTATCCTCAATTACAGAGGAGACAAGGGAGATTCAGAGAGGGGAAGCCGCTTTGGCTAAGATCATACAGGTAACGACAGAGATGAGACTCAGACCGAGGCTTACGTCAACGATCCATTCTCTATATTTTCAAGCATGCCACACCCCGAAATGGCTCTAGGTCAATAGGGTCAGCTGAGTGGTTCTTGGGGCTGCCCCAAACACATTATACATACATGCATGATCGCACATATTCGCACAGATAATCCAGGCAAATGAAAGGCAAAGCCTTCTAATTTATGGTCAGGAATACGGTTTAAAACTCAGACATTTCTTGCGGTACCTGTGTGGCTCAGTCAGTTAAGCGTCAGACTCTTGATTTTGGCTCAGGTCATGATCTCACAGTTCGTGGGTTTGAGCCTCACATCGGTCTCTATGCTGACAGAATGGAGCCTGCTTGGGATCCTCTCTCTCTGCCCCTCCCCTACTCTCACACTCTCTCTCTCTTTCTCTCTCTCAAAATAAATAAACTAAACATTAAAAAAAAACAAACCACTCAGACATTTCTACGAAAGTTGACCAACAAATTCACACTACAGTGTAAATGGCTGATAGGAGATATTTTTCATGAAAGCAGTTCTCGATGAAGGAAGAGGGCATTTGGAAGAGACAAGAGTGCCCGAAGGGCTAAAGGGACAAGAAGAGAGAAAGGGGAAGGAAAAGGAGAAATGGACTTAGGAAATGAAAGGAGCCTCAGAAGAGAATTCTCGACAGCTTTGCATTACTGCTTAGGGGTGGCTTTTGAGCAGAAACTCGAATGGTGAGAGGCCAAGAAAAGATCTGGAAGGAGAGCATTCCAGGGAAAGAAACCAGGAGGAAAAAGCCCCCGAAGTTAGACTCGGGTTGGCCAGTGTGACCCAGGCTTGGCGAATGGATTTGCAGTAGCAGAAACCGAGTTAGAGCATTTTCTTGGGATTTTCCTGCTTAGCGCACAACTGAACGTGTACTATGTTATCTTGTCTGACCCAGAAGCCCCCATGACTTAGAGTGCAGGGGGGCTATTTAGAAGACAGGAATTAGGGGAGAAAAAGCTCTTTCAACCCGCCGGGTTCAACTGCTATTAATTTAGTTATGGTACTTGCTTCGCAAGGGACTTGGCATCTTTCTCATGCTGAAAATGAAGCCAACCGTCTCCATCCCGGCGTTTGGGGAAGAGTTAATGAGATAGTCACGCAAACTATTCCATGTGATAGTTGGTATACCATAAGCATCTAATAAGTGCTGCCTGCTATTATTATTTCTATTTCATACAGCCAGAGTGCCCTATTTGGAAGAGGATGTCAGCGTGGCCATCTACCTCCTAAGACTGGTTCTGTGTCCTGGCGGATGAGTGATTTCTTCTTCGTGCCTGCCACACTGATGGTGCTCAGCGAAATGTTTGTGGAATGAATGCAAGCGTGAACAAAGGTGGCACAGATCAGGCGGAAATAGAAGGCAGAGCATAAAGACGCGTGGGCAGAGGAGTTTGAAGATAACTTGGTAAGCAATGGGGAGTTATTGAAGGCTCTGGAGCAGGGGCAGGGAGGTGTCAGGGTTGGAGGAGGGCTGGGTTGGAGGCAAGGTGAACAACTGGCAAGCTGGGGGCATCTCCTGGATGAGGAACATGACAGATTTGTTCGGAAGGTTCCAGGGAGGAGGGCAGGAGGGCTTTCCTTTTCGTGTTTCCTGCTGGCATGGGGAACTGCAAATCACCCTGCATGACTCCCCTCCGTCCTGGCACACAGCAAGGTGTGTGCAGGGGCCTTGGATGCTACCCTATACCGGGCCGGGGTCCCTCTCGTTCACCTGTGTCGTATCTCCAGCCAGAAGAGTCCAAGGCAGATCTGATAAGTTTTGAAACCTTCCACTGGCTTCCCTAAAATAGCTTCAGTTCCCCTCTGCGGCTCCCAGGCCCTACCTAACCCCATCCTGCTGACCACCCTGACACGTCTCTCCTGTTCCTCCTCCTCTCTCTAGGGGCTGCCCGTCTGGACTCAGCTGATCTGATCTTTCCCTAATCTGGGTTTCTCCCATGTGGCGTGTGCCTGAACTAAAGGTTCAAGGGCGACCTTCTCCGCCTTTAACCACGGGAATCCCTTGGCGCTCTGGTTATGGTGCAGATTCCCCCTTGGGTTAGGGTTAGGGGTGGGGCCTCCTCCTTGAGGCCCAGGGGGTCCGGGCTTGTGAGAAGCGCAGTCTCTCAGGGCCCCCCTCTGGCTTTCTGAGTCTGGATCTGCAACATTCGCAATTTCAGCACCTGGGTGTCTTGCCGGGGGCCCCCCCCCCCCCCCCTCTAGGCCAGCACATGTGATCACCTTTCTGGTGGCTCTTGGGGGCGTCCTCTTAGATCGGGGTTATGCCAGGGCTGGCCCAGTGACCATGATTTTGTTTCTGAGTCTACACCCATGAGCTCTGACACTATGAGACCAGGTGGGATGCTCTCGCCTCTGGCTGGGAGGGAAGAAACAGCGTTGAGAACGAGATGCTAGCTGAGAGGTGGGGAATAGATTCACTGGTCCCCTGCAGCCACTGGCCCATGTGGTATGCCCCACATGACTTGTGTTTGAAGGGCGTGGCAGGGCAGCCCAATAGGATTTTCCTTAGCAGACTGGGGTCTATGGTGGCCTTTCTCGGACGGGTCTCGATATAATTTCGCAGCTGAGTGGCCCGTGTCCTTTTAGGCAGAACCGCAGAGGGAAGGTCACCGGGTTAAGGGCCAGAGGTAACTTGCCAATGCAGCCAAGTTCAGGCCTTGTGACTTACATGCCCAGAGGTCATCTTCTCCCTGCCAGAGAGGGAGACAAGAGAAAAGCCAAGACCTGCCCTGGGTGTCTGAGGGTTGCTGGCCCTGCGTTCCTGCCTCTGCTCAGCTCTCAATCTCTCCGTCTTTTGGCTGTTCCTTTATCACGGGTGTTGGGCCCGGGTGGCCCCTGGCTCCCCATATCCCCTGCAAGCCACCAGCAAAGTGCCCACAAATACAAGCCATGAGGTTGTAAGGGTCACCGGAAAGGCACGGCCTTGCTCTGCCGAACAGCAAACTCAAAACATCACAGATGACAGAGGAACAGACTTCCTATTTCTGAATGTTCCCTGGACCACCTCCCCTCCCCAGCTGTCCCCCTCCCCCCCAGGGGATTTTCACTGGAGAGCCTGGCTTTCTCTGCCTTACTCTCTCCTTCTGCAAATCTTTCTGTTTTAGGCAAAGGGATTTATCTCTGGCGACCATAAGGATTAACTGCGTACTGTCTGCATATTGTCTGATAACGGTAAAACCGAACCCCACAAGATGTTATGTTTATTGAGGGGCGTCCGTATTCTTCACCGTGCAAGGGGATTCGCTGTAGGATTACATAGATCCAGAGAACTTTAGAATTTGATGGGACCTTGGGCACCAGCTCATTCAATCCCTTTACTAGGCAGGGGTGGGCGGTGAGATTTAAACGGTGTAAGAGGCTTGCTTCCAGCTACTCAGCAATGCCAGAGTCAGGGGCGGTGGGGACGGGGGGGGGGGGGGGTCGTCACATTCAGCATGACTTCTTGTGTCCCAGGACCGGGCTCTTCCCATCAGGCCTTGCATGATATAGAGAAACTCCCAACAGTGAGGAGGATAAAATCAGTGACAATATTTTTTCGAGTGCTTTCTATGTGTCAGATGGTGTCCGAAGTGCTTTTCATGGGCTATAACATTGGTCTCCCAGCAATGCCATGAATACCAGTGAGAGAGTGCTGAGGCAGAGAGAGATTAAGCGATTCGTCTAAGGTCACACAGCTCAGAAGTACTGGCACGGGGGTTCCAATCCAGGCTACCTGGCTCCTGAGCCCACGTGCTGAACCACAACACTCTAAGGCTTCTCTTTAGACTCCCTGACCCGGAGCCCTGGCAGAGAGATGAGTTTCCACCTATTTATTTATTTATTTATTTATTTATTTATTTATTTATTTTAATGCTTATTTTTGAGAGAGAGCAGGGGAGGCGCAGAGAGAAAGGGAGACACAGAATCCAAAGCAGGCTCCGGGCTCTGAGCTGTCAGCACAGAGCCTGATGCGGGGACCAAACTCGCGAACCGTGAGATCGTGACCTGAACCGAAGTTGGAGGTTTAACTGACTGAGCCACCCAGGCGCCCCTCCATCGACATATTTAGAGGAAGGTACTTCTGTAGTGAACATAATTTCAGTGCCACGCAAACCAAAGCTTGATATCAGGTCTCCCGACAGATCTTTTAAAGTACTGGGTGGTTAGGCATAGGGCCGCCATTCAAGTTTGTAAAGCTTTGCTGATAGAATAAACGCAGGTCGTATGACGCACACATGGAAAGAAGTGGGATTGTGATGAAGGTTACAGGTGAAATGGGGTCACCATCCTAACACGATTGAAAGAAATCGTGTTAATTAAGTCATGAAAGTGTGTTACACCATCCTGCTAGAGATGTCTGCAGACTTCACAGAGTGAGAAGTTTGGAAATGAACCCACTCAAATGCCAATCATGCGTATTGCTTTTGGGGTAGCAAAATTATCTTGGTGTTGCAAAAAAAAAAACGATCATGTCACTTACAAAACACGTGCTTGCAAAACAATCATGTCACTCTTAGCAGTGATTGAATGAAAGATGGTGATATTAATAAATTAAGGCCAGGCATGTTCTGCTGGTCTCCGACATCAGCTCATCTGAATCTTAGACTTGACTTTTTTCCTGTGGGCTTGATTAATTTCCTGGAATATCCCTCACTTCACTGCCCCGCCCTCCCGGCCCGGTCCTCTATAGTCTGGAGATTTTCACTGTGGGTAGGCAGCCCCAGCTAAGCCCAGAATCTAAAACAAAAAAGACGAGTTAGCTCTCTAGTTAACTTCTTCCTTTCAAGTGGCCAGCATAATTAACCCTGGAGAGTATGAACTTTAATGTATCCATCTCAGCTACGGTTTCCCAGAATCCTGGAAACTCATAGAAAAGAGAACATTACGAACCTTGTAGGAACTCAGCAGTTTCATCTATTATCACAGGCAGTGGGAGCCCAAAGCTATTTAAATCATCAGGGGGAAGGGCAGGGTGGGACCGTAATTATTCGCAAGGGGCATGATTGGCCCAGTGCAAACGGACTGTCATTTTTGTCTGTGCATAGTAATGATTACAGGCTGGCCATGGTGTTTAGCAACAGGATCTAGCGGGTCACTTAGGACAACTTCATCACTGTCATTAGCGCCTCTTGCTTGCAGTGAACACAAAAAGCTGTTCAACGTGAAGAGAGTCAAGGGAAAGAAAGAGAGGAGGGGGTGGAAAAAGCCAAGGAGAGAGCCAGGGAAGCAAGGTTCGCACACTATTAATACCAAGGAAAAATACCCCTGGGTGCTCCAGTCAGCTGACTTCAATGGTGAAGCGGCCTCAGTTAGGGGACCCAATTTTGGACTCCCTGCTCTTTCTCCTAGAAGAGTAATTGCTTATGTTTATGGAGGCTAATCATTTATGCCAATGTTCGTTCCTAGAAAAGCCCCAGGGGGATGTTATTTTTGGTAAAGGGTCTTCCTGCTTCAAGTGTAGTGACTGAATAACTAGTTTCAGTATCTCCTCTCGCATGCCAGGGTAAAATGAAACAAAATAAATAGAGGAAGTGCAGTGACCTTTGTTGGGGACCTACTGGATGCCAGGCAAGGTGGCATTTTACGTGTATCATCTCCTGTGTCTTCTCAATAACCCTGGGGGCTGTGGCTTGATGAGATCCATAAAGGACAGAGAGGTAGAAGGTTGTCCCTGAAATCACCCGGCCAGTGAGAGCCAAGCAGGGATTTGAATTCAGGTGTCTCTTGTTCCAAGTTTATTACATTACGTCAAATACACACACACACACACACACGCATGCACATAAACCAACCCCCTCCCCCGCCAAACGAAACAAGCACGACCACCAAAATTCTAAACTGACGTCAGAGGCGAGGTTAAAAATCTCCCCCCCTTGCAAGATCATGAAAAAGTAGGCAAGAAGTATGTATTTCAGGATCTGATCCTGTGAAAGCTTGAATGATCAAAAGTCATATTGAAAGAAATCGTGTTAATTAAGTCATGAAAGTGTGTTACGCTTTTTTGGGGGGAACTTACCCCCTCCTCCTGGGGTGACCTTTGACAAGACATTCTGTGTTCCCGTTTTTAGGGAAAAGAAAAAAAGTGGGTAGAAGATGAAAGTTTGATATTTGGATCACGCAAATCTTTGTCTCATTCGTGTATTTTGCTTGTGCTGCCTTTCTGCTGCCCGACCAAGTTCCTTTGACTCATGTTCCGACTCCTTACGTCCTTCTTATCCTTTTCTGGACAACTTTACCAAGATCGTGCCTTAGATCTTGAGAAATATCTGGTAAAACTGGCCAATTGGGATGGCAGGCATAACTGGGAAACAGATGGGGGGGGTGTGGTAAGAAAGGGAGGGAGAGAACAAAAGAGGGTAGCCGTTCTCAAGACACCCAGAGGCTGCCTCTGCTGTGACATTACATTTAATGCCGAAAACTTGACCGGAGCCATTTCTGGTGAGCTCTGTTAAACCCTGTAAGCTATTGGCAGGACGCTTACTCACTTTGTACTGAGTCCGGGCTCCTGGTGCAGTGTGACCAATGGGCATGAATTCAGGGGGATTGAAAAAAATTAATTCCCAGGGACGCCTGGGTGGCTCAGTCTGTTGAGCACCAACTCTTGATTTCGGCTCAGGTCACCGTCTCCCGGTCCTTGGGTCGGAGCCGTTCATTGGGCTCCGCACTGACAGCACGGAGCCCGCTTGGGATTCTCTTTCTCCCTTCCTCTCTGTCCCTCGTTCTCTCTCTCTCTCTCAAAATAAACAAATAACCTTAAAAAAAAAATTCCCAGCTCAGGTCATCTTGGGACTTCCTGGGTGTCCCTTACCACCACTCCAGCCAGAGTACCAAGTGGGTTCTAAAGGGGACTTGTGTGTACCGCCGGGGGGGGGGGGGGTAAGAAGCAAATGAAAACCTCAGGCAGGGGTTGGGTGGTGGTGAACAGACGCTGAGACCAAGACCGAGGATCAGGAAGCTGGAAAGTCCCTCCTGCTTTGGTGTCTGGGTTCTCGCTTTTCCACTTCCCTAAATCACCCTGGGGGTGGGCCCCTGCGCACAGTGGGTGCCCCCTGATTCTCTCTTTAACTGATGGCAAAACCACAAGAGCCGGACTCCTTAGTTCTCGTTCTCAGCGATCAGGTTAACATCCAACCTCCAACCTCTCACCTGAGTGCAAGGGAGCTGTGACCACCTTGACCAGAGAGAGTGCTCCTCCATCAGGGGGCTCCCCTCCCTAAGGGCAGCTCCCGTGGGAGCGCTCACCCCACTTCGCCCCGGCTTAGCATGAGAGAAGCAACTTTCTCCAGCTTTTAGGGTTTTCCTGGCTGAATTCACAAGCGAGGATGTTTGGAGTCAGGGGCGAGGCTTGGGGGGGGGGGGTGGTGCCAGCCGGCTGGGTGCTGTTCGAGGGTAGCCCGGAACCAAGGCTTCGGCAGCCCCTGCGGGGACAGGTGGGGCACGCGCTTTTCTGGGGCCACCCCAGGCCTCCCGCAGGAATGCTGACTGGCACTGTCCGGTTTGAGAAGTAGCGTTGTCTACGGCCCGGGAGAGCTCCCCACCGCTTCTTGGGTGGTGGGCGTCGGGTCCAGGGCATCCCCGGCTGGCAGGGGTCCGGAGGAGAGGGGGCGTGAGCGCGCCTGCAGCGGGAGGCGGGAAGTGGGGAGGAGGAGGAGGGAAAAAAGGAGGGGGAGGAGGAGGAGAGGAAGTCCCCCGTGGCCACCCCGAAGGGAGGGCGGGACGGTGCCCGCGGGCACTCGGTCAGGAGACGAGGGCTGGGCCGGCAGGGCAGCTACGCCGGCCAACCGAGGGACTACG
>NW_024412645.1:5807478-5833862 GCF_014898765.1 Herpailurus yagouaroundi | reverse complement strand
CCTTCCCTTCCCTTCCCTTCCCTTCCCTTCCCTTCCCTTCCCTTCCCACATATGTGTATGTCTTAGCCCCAGTCATGGAAAAGCCCAAGAAACAACTGCTGTCCCATCCTTGTAGGTACCCACCGCAAACACACCTGCCCTGAGGGGTGGGCAGGGTCTCGGCAAGAAGAACCCGGAACGTCTGGTCTCTGTTGTATTAGAAAAAGGAGCCATCCGAGGGGTGGGGTGGGCACGATGTCTAACAAATGCAGAGGCCGGAAGAAGGGGTCCCCACTGGCTATCAAAGGAATATGGCTGCGGTTGATTAAAATATTCTGAATATATTCCAGCCCTTGCGCCGGGCAGAACACTAGCCCCTTCCCCCACCGAATGTCCATGACCTAATCCTCAGAACCTGCGACTATGCGAACATTACTTGGCAAGAAGATTGCAGATGTAATTCAGACAGCTGATGTTGCAGGCTTTAAGATAAAGAGATTATTATCCTGAGTTATCTGGCTGGGCCCAGAACAATAGCGAGGAAGCAAGCGAGGCGGGTCAGAGTCAGAGTGAGGTAGCTTGAGAAGGAATATCTGACATTTGCCGGCTTTGATGGTAGAATGGGGTCATGGGCCAAGGAACGTGGCGGCTTCTAGAAGCCTGCAAAGATAAGGAGACGGGTGCTCCCATAGAGCCTCCACTAGGAACAAAACTCTGCTGGCATTTTGATCTTAGCTTAGTGGGACCCATTCCAGACTTCTGACCTACAGATCTATAAGATAATACTTTTCTGTGGTTTGGAGCTACCAAGTTCGAGGTAATTTGTTATATTAGCGGTAGGAAGCTAATATATCCATGATATCCAAAAGGGAGATCTCCAAACAAAACAGATAAAAACAAGACACCTATTGGTCACCACTGGCAGTCAAAATACGGTACCAACTCTGTCCCTGAAAAGAGGCAGTCAAAAAGGTGAAGCATTTAGTGTTTTTCTTGCCTTTCCTGTAAGCTACAGAGGGTGATCACAATTTTTACTTGATGGGACATAATTCTTCCTTAAGAAGATTTACAGAATGGGAATGCAAGCTGGTGCAGCCACTCTGGAAAACAGTGTGGAGGTTCCTCAAAAAGTTAAAAATAGAACTACCTTACGACCCAGCAATTGCACTACTAGGCATTTATCCAAGGGATACAGGTGTGCTGTTTCGAAGGGGCACATGCACCCCAATGTTTGTAGCAGTGCTATCAACAATAGCCAAAGTATGGGAAGAGCCCAACTGTCCACTGATGGATGAATGGATAAAGAAAATGTGGTATATATATATATATATATATATATATATATATATACACACACACAACGGCGTATTACTCGGCAATCAAAAAGAATGAAATCTTGCCATTTGCAACTACATGGATGGAACTAGAAGGTATTATGCTAAGTGAAATTAGTCAGTCAGAGAAAGACAAATATCGTATGACTTCACTCATATGAGGACTTTAAGAGACAAAACAGATGAACATAAGGGAAGGGAAACAAAAATAATATAAAACCAAGGAGGGGGACAAAACATAAGAGACTCTTAAATACAGAGAACAAACTGAGGGTTGCTGGAGGGGTTGGGGGAGGGGGGATGGGCTAAATGGGTCAGGGGCCTAAGGAATCTACTCCTGAAATCATTGTTGCCCTAGATGCTAACTAATTTGGATGTAAACTTAAAAAAATAAAATTATAATAATAAAAAAAACCTCATTGATTGGTTAAAAAAAAGAAAAAAGATTTACAGCAAGTGAACGTGGCAAGGATGATGGAATTGGGAGAGTCATCATGTTGCAACTCTTTTTTTTTTTTTTTAATTTTTTTTTTCAACGTTTATTTATTTTTGGGACAGAGAGAGACAGAGCATGAACGGGCGAGGGGCAGAGAGAGAGGGAGACACAGAATCGGAAACAGGCTCCAGGCTCTGAGCCATCAGCCCAGAGCCCGACGCGGGGCTCGAACTCAGGACCGCGAGATCGTGACCTGGCTGAAGTCGGACGCTTAACCGACTGCGCCACCCAGGCGCCCCCCATGTTGCAACTCTTAATGGAAGTGTTGAGGTAGGCAAAGGTCATCAGAGCATGAACCCGCTAAATGCGGTGTCGTGGGGAATTTGAAAAGGAGAAATCCGATGATCACCAGCTCAGTTGTTAAGTAGTTTTCACATCACTAAGAAGAAATAACTGTACCTCCTTGGGGGGGGGGGGCAGTTTGACATACGAAGAACATCTTGTGAGTATTCCTACCCCCGGAGGTTGGACTCGAATATCATCCGGTCTTCAGAGGGAAACTTTCAGCGTCTAGGAAATACAGAGCTAGAGGAGCAGGTTGAATGACCTTAGAGGAAGCAAACAGATAAATCCGGAATAGGAGCTAGCCTCTATACAGCTTGTCTTGGTGCCCTCAGTAAGTCACTGTTTGCGAATATAAAAAGCAGGTGTCGGGGAGAAGGAGGAGCTCCTGGTTAAAGCAGATTGGAGAGAGACAGTGGTCTAATGAGTGCGCGATCCTGATTATATTAGATCCTGGCTCAAAAGACAACCCTAAGAGAATGATGGACATTTATGGACATCATGCACAGGGGAACTAGGTAGTAGATGTGCAGGAGTTATCATTATTTCTGGGGGGGGGGCATTCAGGGGAGGGTCAGTATTGTTTCTATAGGGAAGGGGGTGGGAGTAATAATAGATTGTGTTTACGTAAGGAAAATGTCCCTAATTTTTAGATTGCAAACCGAGGGAGTAAGGGTAGAATGACACGCAGTCGGAGATTCCAAGCCTTAAGATGCTTTAAAGCTTGGAGGAGAAGTTGGGGCGCGGATAAAAGTAGCCGACGAAAACCTTGGTAGCTACTCAGGAGGCGTGGGAGGACGGTTACCAGGGCTCACTCTACTATGCTCTTCTGCATGTTTGAACATTTTCATTATGATCTTTCAAAACAACAAAGTAGATGGCTAGGCCTGAGGATCGCAGTTAGAGGCTTGCAGGGCTGATGGAGACTTCGGTTGGCCCGATGTCATGGGTAGGAGCACTGGTGACTTAGGACCTAAACTCCGGTGATGGCATATGCAAGATGTGCTGCGTCTCCAGTAAGTTAGTCTGCGGGAGGGTGGCGTGCTTTTTGGAAACCACGGTAGGGCGGCTCAAAAAGAAACCCCGTGACACCGATCGCAAAGATGTGGGCAGAGGTTTAGTCAACTCACTCGTAGCCAGAGTCCTGACCAATCCCAAGTGGTGTGGACCGATTTACAACCTGTTGACCTGCAGACTTCTCGGGGAATGATGAAGGGGGAGCAGAAGCCATAAAGAAGGATTTCCAAGAGGCAAAGCAGGGTAAGAAATGAAACTTTAGAGAACTATGTCCATTTACCCCTGAACACAAAAGACTTCCCTGAACTTTGTGAATATCATTCAAATCATAGCTCTGATGTTTAAATTTAGCAGGAAAAAAAAATAACCGTTGCTATTTAAGATGATCTACCCTGTAAGCATCTTTCCAAAGCCTGATGAAACTCTACGATCCAGTCTCTGTTACTGAAATGACTTGAAAGCTTTCTGGGTTTTTTTTTTTTTTAATGTTTATTTATGTCTGAGACAGAGACAGAGCATGAGTGGGGGAGGGGCAGAGAGAGAGAGGGAGACACAGAATCGGAAGCAGGCTCCAGGCTCTGGGCCATCAGCTCAGAGCCCGACGTGGGGCTCGAACTCACGGACCGCGAGATCGTGACCTGAGCCAAAGTCGGTGGCCCAACCGAGTGAGCCACCCAGGCGCTCCTACAGCTTTCTGTTTTTAGGTCATTTGAATATTAATTTGTCAAAACATTTCAAAATAATTACTTTAAAATTGGTCTTTTCTAATGTGTTGCTCTAAACCTGACCTCACTAACTACCATAATTACCAACAAGACCTGTATGTGAGAAACACAAAACTTTATTTAAAGGCCAAGAAAACCTGGATAAATGGAGTGCCACAGGATCTTTGCAGATAGGAAGACTCAGTTTGGGAAGATGTCAGTTCTCTTCAAAAGAATCTGAATCCAAGGCAATCCCAGTCAAAACCCAAACGAGAATTTCAGAGGACTTGAAAGGTGATTCACGTTCATCTAGAAGAGAAGAATGGACAAAAATAACCAATGACATTTTGAAAAAAATGAAACAGTGGGGATCTGCTCTGTCTAAAAGAAAACATGGCTATAGCAGTTACAAGTGTGGTTGTGGTGCAGACATAGACACACATCCAGGGCACAACAAGCCTTGTGTGTATGTGTATGTGTGTATATACGTAATGTATACAAACACACATATTTAAAAATTTTTTTTTAAGTTTATTCATTTTTCAGAGAGACGGAGAGACAGAATGTGAGCAGGGGAGGAGCAGAGAGAGAGACACAGAATCCGAAGCAGGCTCCAGACTCTGAGCTGTCAGCTGAGAGCCTGACGCGGGGCTTGAACTCAGGAATCATGAGATCATGATCTGAGCCGACTGAGCCACCCAGGCGCCCCTACGAGCACACGTATTATATGTGAGTTTGGTTTATGAATAAAGGTGACATTTTGAGTCTGGTGGGGAAAGCCTGGTGTGTGATCTGGCAAAGTTACAATCCCTCCACATTGTACGAAAAAAGAAATTCCAGAGTGTTCGATGAGATCATCACAAAACTATTAAAAACAGAAAAATATGAGAGAATGTATTTTCATTGCTCTGGAGTATGATAAAGGGTTCTTGTAAGCAAACTGCCCCGCCCCCCAGCCTGTAAAGGAGATCAGCGGCTATGATCATGCGGACTTCTTGTGGGACAGTGGGTATCTTATACCAAATTGAGAGTCAAGTCAAAGAAAATTTACCTTGGCTGATTTTCTGTGGAGCCTATTTTAGTGTGTGAATCTGTTTGCCCAGACAGTGACCGGTTTACGTTGCCTCAGGGAAGAGTGGGGGACAGTAGGTCACGGTGGCGTTGGGGGGACGAGGAAGTACAGTGACTTATGTCCAATGAGTCAGCATTCTTACCGGTGGTAGAAACAAAATGTCATCTGTCAGTCCATGGAAAGGAAGTGTTTGCTTTAAAAAACCCTCAAGGGGCGCCTGGGTGGCGCAGTCGGTTAAGCGTCCGACTTCAGCCAGGTCACGATCTCGCGGTCCGGGAGTTCGAGCCCCGCGTCGGGCTCTGGGCTGATGGCTCGGAGCCTGGAGCCTGTTTCCGATTCTGTGTCTCCCTCTCTCTCTGCCCCTCCCCCATTCATGCTCTGTCTCTCTCTGTCCCAAAAATAAATAAACGTTGGAAAAAAAAAATTAAAAAAAAAATAAAAAAGCCACGAAAGGGTGCCTGGGTGGCTCAGTCGGTTTGGCTCAGGTCATGATCTCATGGTTCGTGGGTTCAAGCCCCACATTGGGCTCTGTGCTGACAGCCCAGAGCCTTCTTGGATTCTCTGTCTCATTCTATCTGTGCCCCTCCCCTGCTCGCACTCTCTCTCTCTCTCTCTCTCTCTCTCTCTCTCTCTCAAAAGTAAATAAACATTAAAGACAAAAAAAGCCATGAAAGGCTGACATTAATCTCATGGGGGGTAATTTAGATACACTTTTCACATAGTTAGAAAAATAAATGAATCTAAAAGTGGGAGCTGTTTGTGGTCTGGCGTGTGTGGTGTGTGTGTCTCTGTGTGTGTGTGTTTTAATTTTTTTTTTTCAACGTTTATTTATTTTTGGGACAGAGAGAGACAGAGCATGAACGGGCGAGGGGCAGAGAGAGAGGGAGACACAGAATCGGAAACAGGCTCCAGGCTCTGAGCCATCAGCCCAGAGCCCGATGCGGGGCTCGAACTCCCGGACCGCGAGATCGTGACCTGGCTGAAGTCGGACGCTCAACCGACTGCGCCACCCAGGCGCCCCTGTGTGTGTGTGTTTTAATTGCTGTTGTCCTTTGTCCATTTGGTTCAATTATTTGGTACAGGCTGAGGTGACATGACTATGAGATCCTTCTCGAGTGGTCCCCTTGCTTTCTCTCACTTCCCCTTTGCCAGCGGCCCCTCAGATTCTACAGTTTAGTCCTGTCGAGCTGGCCGTGCAGTCCCTGCTGACTGCCACGTTGGATTGGGGCTTCTGTTCAGTCCTCTGTCACCCCTATGGACAAGGGCTCTTTTAGGGCAGAGACCGGGTCGGAGGCACTGTGCGTTTCTGGCATCACACGCAGTGGCTGGCTGTCTCCTAGAAAGGATGCAGTACCTATTTCGAACGAATGAATGATTGTGTGAACCGATGATTACACTGTCTTTTCCTCCTGAGGAGGACAGGGGTCCACTGGGGACATGAGACAGCAGTGCCATGTGACGTGCAGTGGAAACCGAAGTGACTTACCTCTGCCAGAGCTGGGGACAGCATCATAGTGTCAGTGATCCCGACGTGGATCCTGGAAGACAAGGAGGTTTTCATGTAAAAAGAGGCATTCGAAGGAGTGGCATTTAGAGTCACGGAGCAGTGAGAAAATCAAGCGTGGCCGCTCTGGGAGAAAAACCATGACACGATGTGGTTGACAAGGTGGGTTGGGGCCCCATTGGAAATGCTCCCGGTAACGTGCTAAGGAGTTAGGACGTTGGGCAAAATGGGAGGCCCTTGCAGTCTTGTAAATGAGATAACTGCATGGAAAATTACCCCTGGAAACGAGGAGGATGCTCTAAGCCCTGCTATAGACTCTCCTGGCCTCTGTCCCTCCCTCCAATGATGCTTCGCTGTAAAATGAATCTGCTCGTATGTTGTTGCCGATTCAAAAGTATTCTGAAAAATAAAGGTGAATGGGTTCTAGAATGATCATTGTAACTAATTTGAAGGGATGATTTGGGTCATGAGGTTTTAGTGGCTTTTATTAGAAGAACTGATGATCCCATAAATGTGTTCATCTCGCCAATTCTCTCTGTCCAGGGACGACTTTCGTTAAGATGATGGATTTTTACTGACCAGTGGAATTCGGGTTATGTTAGTGTCACTTTAATATCAGGTAATCTGTTGCAAAGAAAAAGGCATGAAGAGAGCTGATCTGGATTGTCAAAATATTGTAGAAGAAAACACAAAGGAGCTTAAATTCACATCTAGCATAATTGGGTTGTGATTGTCTAAATGTAGACTGTCTCCTGCTGAAATGTTTAATGGTATGCAAATTATATGCAACCCTTCCTGCCAAAGATCTGGTGAACCGAGGAACCTTGACAAGAGTTGACATTAAACTGTCCCAGCTACTTTTACAGACCTCTTCAGAGTCTATCTGGCAGGATTCGGTGGTTTTAAATCTAGTGGCGAGTTTCTATTGTGACTTTGGATAATGTAGCTCTATTTTGGGTGTTTAATGAGCAGTTAGTGGAAAATATTTAGTAACTACATATAAAAGAAAGCAATTTCCTTTTGGGGGAATTGAATCTTTGTATGACTGCTTAGTCATCTCATCTTAAAAAAAACTCTGCCTTCTGGGTTTCTTGGTGGTCGGTAATGGTAACCACTCATTTATGTGGTGCTTCTAACAAAGCAGTCTCTTCCCATAATTTTGCTTTATCCTCACAACTACCTTTTGCATCCTCATCTTTTGGGGGTGATATGTTACAGAGATAATTGTTTAAACTCATTTTGTTTTGGACACTAGAATAAAACAGAATTAAACCTCAAGAGAATATAGAGGCCTTTTTTAAAGTTTATTTATTTTCAACGTTTTTTGTTTTTTGTTTTTTTTTTTTTTTATTTTTGGGACAGAGAGAGACAGAGCATGAACGGGGGAGGGGCAGAGAGAGAGGGAGACACAGACTGGGAAACAGGCTCCAGGCTCTGAGCCATCAGCCCAGAGCCTGACGCGGGGCTCGAACTCACGGACCGCGAGATTGTGACCTGGCTGAAGTCGGACGCTTAACCGACTGCGCCACCCAGGCGCCCCTAAAGTTTATTTATTTTGAGAGAGAGAGAGAGCTTGTGCACATGCGCGTGCAGACCTCCCCCTTCCCTCCCCCCCCCCCCCCCACACACACACACACACACACACACACACACACACACACACACAGGGGAGGGACAGAGAGAAGGTGAGGCAGAATCCCAAGCAGGCTCGGAGCCATCAGCACAGAGCCTAATGCGGGACTCAAACTCAGAAACTGTGAGATCATGACCTGAGCCGAGGTCAAGAGTTGGGACACTTAACTGACTAAGCCACCCAGGCCCCCCTATAGAGGCTTTTAAAATGGGAGTTGGCTCGCTGTGTCATAAATATCGTAGTTTTCTGCTAGTGAGGTGTTCAAGTACAACTTAAGCCTACCTAGTCCTTGGCCGGTAGAGAGCAGATCTTTCAACCACTTTAGTAGTAGAAGAAAATGTTAAATTACAATACAATATTTATTATACTTACCTTGTATTTATATGGCAGGACCCCAATAGGCAGGGTTGCTGTGTCTCCAGCTAGTTGATGTTATATTAAAAGAAATCTTGGGGCGCCTGGGTGGCGCAGTCGGTTAAGTGTCCGACTTCAGCCAGGTCACGATCTCGTGGTCCGGGAGTTCGAGCCCCGCGTCGGGCTCTGGGCTGATGGCTCAGAGCCTGGAGCCTGTTTCCGATTCTGTGTCTCCCTCTCTCTCTGCCCCTCCCCCGTTCATGCTCTGTCTCTCTCTGTCCCAAAAATAAAAATAAAAACGTTGAGAAAAAAAAAAATTAAAAAAAAAAAAGAAATCCATTAGGCCTCCCATCAATATATATGGTATTATATATAGTATATTATGCCTTATCTTGATGAGGAGGTATGTAAAGAAATGGTTCAGGAGTCTGGAGGGTTTGATTTTTTTTTTTTTTAATTTTTTTTTCACGTTTATTTATTTTGGGGACAGAGAGAGACAGAGCATGAACGGGGGAGGGGCAGAGAGAGAAGGAGACACAGAATCAGAAACAGGCTCCAGGCTCTGAGCCATCAGCCCAGAGCCCGACGCGGGGCTCGAACTCACGGTCCGTGAGATCGTGACCTGGCTGTAGTCAGACGCTTAACTGACTGCACCACCCAGGCGCCCCTGGAGGGTTTGATTTTTAAAAAAACTTTCTTTGATGAAAATTTTAACCATGTACAGAGAGAATAGTATAATGAAATTGATGTAGCCATCACTCGGCTTTATGTGTTATCAACACACAGCCAATCGTGTTTCATCCGTACTTCCTAATTCCCTTTAGATTATTTCGAAGCAGAGCTAGACATAATCTGTCATTGCATCTGTAAAATATCTGTATCAATCCCTAAAAGATAAGAACCCTTTTAAAATATAAAAGCATAGGGGCGCCTGGGTGGCTCAGTCGGTTGGGCGTCTGACTTCAGCTCAGGTCACGATCTCGCCGTCCGCGAGTTCGAGCCCCGCGTCGGGCTCTGGGCTGATGGCTCAGAGCCTGGAGCCTGCTTCTGATTCTGTGTCTCCCTCTCTCTCTGCCCCTCCCCCGTTCATGCTCTGTCTCTCTCTGTCTCAAAAATAAATAAAAACTTTAAAAAATATATATATATATAAAAGCATAAACATGATGTAACACATTGCTGCTGCTAAATTGTAATACTTCTAAGGAAGTATTTGGCAGATATTTGGTCTGTATTCATTTTCCCAGTTTTTTATTTTAAAATGTTTAAGCGTATTTATTTATTTTTAATGTTTATTTTTGAGAGACAGAGCATGAGTGGGGGAGGGTCAGAGAGAGAAGACACAGTATCCGAAGCAGGCTCCAGGCTCCGAGCTGTCAGCACAGAGCCCGACGCGGGGTTCGAATTCACGAGCTGCAAGTTCGTGACCTGAGCTGAAGTCGGATGCTCAACCGACTGAGCCACCCAGGTGCCCCCAGTTGATTTATTTATTTTGAGAGAGAGAGAGTAAGAGAGAGAGAGAGAGCATGTGCACACGAGCAGGGAGGGGAGCAGAGAGGGGGGAGAGAATCCCCCACAAGTTCCATGCTGTCAGTGCAGAACCTGATGCAGGGCCTGATCCCTGCACTGTGAGATCATGACCTGAGCTGAAATCAAGAGCTGGACAGAAGCCACCCAGGCACCCCTCTTCAATTTTTTATACGATTGGGTTTTTTTTGTTGTTGTTGTTTGTTTTTTAGGTGCCCTGCTACCGTTTTCCCCTCTTGAAGTTGATTTTGCTAAAGAAATAGGGTCAGGGGTGGTAGAGAATTTCTAACACTCATGATTTTGCTGATCACATCCCGGTGATATAATTCAAAGAAAGACAACAACAACAAAAACCAACCCAGCTTTTTTGAGGTATAATTAACATGAAACACATTGCACACATTTCGAGGGTCCAATTTGGCAAGTTTTATCTACACCTGTGAAGCCATTACCAAAATTAAGATAACGCACATATACATTTTGTCACCTTCCAACAATTGTCAATTCTCTGACACCAACTGAGTGTCCTACAGTTCAACTCAATCCTGATGCTAACTACCCAGAGTTGGCACAGCCTCCAAGTTAAGGGCTCAGCCCCACAAGACTGCCCCACTTCAGATGCCAGCTGCAAATGGGGTCCTGTAGTCTCTTTGCATTACTGCCTGGCTGACTACAAGTTTTGAGGTTCCCATGATCCTCCCCTTATGTTTGAGATTTCACTCGAACAACTCACAGAGCTCAAGAAGGTGCTATACTTACAGTTCATTTTATTGTAAAGGATACAACTCAGGGACTTCAAAGGGACTGTTACATAGGGCTGGGTCTTGTGGGAAGGGGTGGGGCACAGAGCGTCCCTGCCCTGTCCGGAAGCACCAGTGTCCCAGCATATCCATGGGGTCACCAGCCCGGGAGCTCTTCAGACCTCATCTTTCTAGAGTTTTTATCAAAGTTTCATTGTGTAGGTGTGATTAAATCATTGGTCGTTGGTAATTGAACTCAGTCTCCACTCTCCCAGATGTCAAGTGATGGGGCCAATAGTTCTACCGCTCTAATCACATGGTGGGTTTCTCTGGCAACTAGCTCTGCCCTGAAGCTGTCTATGGGCCGCTAAGAGTCACCTCATTAGCATAAACTCATGTAGGGTTGAAAAGGGATTATTATGAATTAGATGCTTCTACCATAAGAAAATTCCAAGGGTTTTAGGAGTTCTGTGCCAAGTACTGGGACAAAACCCAAATATATATGTGTGTGTATATATTATTTTGCTCTGTGCTCCATCACGCAAAAGTTTGCTTCTGCCTCTTTGTAATCAGACACTGTGTTTTCTCTGTCTCTGTCTGTATGTTTGTCTCTCTTTTTTAATCTGGTTTCTCTTACTCACAATCATTATTTTGAGTTCCATTAAACAGGTTAAATGAAATAGAAAAATTCCTTCAAAGACACAAGTTACCAAAGCTAATACAAGAAGAAACAGAAAATATAAATAGCCTTATATCTATGAAAGAAATGGAGTGTGTAATTTCAAAACCTTCCCACAAAGAAAATTCTAGGCTCACGTGGCTTCACTGATGAGTTCTACCAAACATTTAAGGAATAATTAACATTGTTGGGCACCAACTCATCCAGAGAATAGAGGAGAAAGGAATTATTCCCATCTCCTCTTATGAATCATCGTATCTGGATATCAAAACCAGAGAAAGCTATTGCAAAAAAAAAAAAAGACCAGACTTCTATACTGAAAGCTATAAAATAGTGATGTGAGAAACTAAAGACCTAGATTAGTGAAGAAACATATCATACTTACGGATTCTACACTTATTATTACTAAGAGGTCAATACCCACAAACTGATCTGTAGATTCAGCACAATCCCAATCCAAGCCCCATCAGGCTTTTTCTGGACAGAAATTTCTGGGGAAAAACTTACATGGAAATGTAACAAACCTAGGATAGCCAAAAAACGAACAAACGAACCAACCAAAAACTCCACAAAGGCAGTAAAACCAAATTGAGATACCTGATTTCAAGACATACTCTAAACCTCTAAAGTCAAGAAAATATAGTATTGATGTAAGAGTAGACATACAAATCAATGATACAGGGATAGCCTAATGAAAGACCTTCCCAAATTTAGTGTTGTATCAAAAAAAGGTGCCAGGATAATTCAATGGAGTAAGGATACTTTTTTTTTTTTTTTTTTTTTACCCCAGCAAATGATATCGGAATAGCGAGGTATTAGGAAGAAAAAAAGAACCTTGAGGTTTTACTTTGTATCATACACAAAAGTTAACCTGAAATGGATCTTAGACGTACACATTGAAGCTAGAACTTTAAAATGTCTGAAAGGAAATACCAAGTTAAAAATCTTTATTACCTTCAGATGCATAAGATTTCTTAGCGTGGTCCATCAAAGAAATAATAAATCGGAACTCATAGACTAGACACGTGCTCTTAGAAGGACTTCATGAAGAAAATGAAGACAGGGTATGGACTGGGTGAAAATATTATGATCATATAAATCGGACACTAGACTCGATTCCAGGACATAGTCAGAAATTTTACAATTGAGTCATAAGACAAGTAACTCAATTAAAAGGTAGGCAAAAGACTTCACCCCCATGCCTCACAGGAGATAGAAGTACTCCAATAATCGTGTCCAAACGTACTCAACATCCTTACTCATTAGCGAGATCCTAATTAAAATAAGCTACCACTACACTGCCTAACAGTGGCTAAAACCGAAAAGACTGATAACCAAAGTGTTGGCAAGGAATACGGAGCAACTGAGACTTCATGTGTTGCTGGTGGGGATGTAATGTCATACAGTTAGTTTGGAATATCATTCAGTAGGTTTTTCATTATGTTAAATATAATTAACCACGTGACCAACAGTGGTATAATTAACCACGTGACCAACAGCCCATGAGAAATGAAAACACGTGCCCGTAAAAAGACTTACACACAGATATTTAAGGCGGCTTTATTTGCAATAGCCCCAGACTGGAGACAACCCAATTGTCTATCAACAGATGAATGGATAAATGGTGGAGTGTTCATGCAATGACATACTACTTGGCGATGAGAAGGGACTAAACACTTCGTGCACAACACTATGGATGAAGCTTGCTTATGTCATGTGAAAGAAGTGAGACACACGACAACATATTGTGTAGTTTTATTTCTGTAAAATTCTCAAACTGGAGGAGGTAAACCATACTAAAAGAAAGGAGATCAGTATTTTCTTGGATCTTAGAGTATGGGGAGACTGATTGCAAAGGGGCATCTTTTGGGGTGATAGAAATATTCTACGTCTTGATTAGGGTAGTAGTTATATGTGAAAAACTCATCTGTTGGTACGCTTAAATATGCATTTAACCGTATATAAATTATACCTCAGTTTGTTTAAGATTTTTTTTTAACATGTATTCATTTTTGAGAGACAGAGAGAGACAGAGCATGCATGGGGGAGGGGCAGAGAGGGAGGGAGACACAGAATCCGAAGCAGACTGCAGGCTCTGAACTATCAGCACAGAGCCCGACGCGGGGCTCAAACTCATGAACTGTGAGATCATGACCTGAGCCAAAGTCGGACACTCAACTGACTGAGCCACCCAGGCACCCCTTAATCAGTTTGTTTTCAAGAGGGGGCTGCTAATGCCAATTTTTTTCCCCCACCAGTGGATGATAGAGACTCAGTCTCTACTTTTTCCATTTGGATATTCACTTTTTGTTCACTCACAGAATAATCCTTAGCTTCTCCATTTCTCTGCCTTGCTGCTTATATATTAAAGTTCCATATTTATGTGCTCTCTATTCCATTTCATTGATCAGTTTGTTTATCCTGTCTTAATTCTTTTAATTTCATAATAAGCCCTGTTCTTATTATTCTCTTTCTTCATAAATGTTTTTGCTCTCCTTGATCCCATGTTGTTCTGGGTACAGTTTATAAGGACTAATCGTTTCTATGTTCTGTGAAAAACTCTGTGGAATATTGATGGGGTTTGAATTGATTTCACAGATAAACTTGGATAGATGTTGAATTTTTGCAATACTAAATCTTTCTGTTCATAACTATGGTGTTCTTTTCCATTTATTAAGATTTTTGGTGATGTCTCTCAGTACATTTTGTAATCTTCCCCATAAAGTCCTTGCCCATGTTTTGAAGGGTTTATTTCAAGGCATTTGGTGTTTCTTATTTTGTCGTTAAGTGAAGTCTTCTTCTAATTATGTTTTCTCACTGTTTATTGTTGATGTATAGAAATGTGGTTTTTAAAAATCGCAGTCATGCATCCAGGGAACATTTGCTTTTGTTTCAGAAAGAGCTCATTAATCCATTAGCGGAATGTGTCACACGTGCGCGCACACTTGTATGTATTTTGAGAACGGTGGTGTTGAGGGTGAGCGTTCCCACAGCCCTGGGGTTATTTTTGGTCCAGTGTCTACACGTCAGGTTGGCCCCGAGTCACAGGACAGGATACCAGCTGGAGCCATGATGCTCCCAGCTTTAAGTGTAGTCAGCTGGCCGTGCGATCACGGCTGTCAGTAAGAGGGCTCTCTCCAGCCAGCATCCTTGAGTTAAGACATTCACGTATTGTCCACGCTAGGGATGGTTTCTCATGATGCAGGCTGTCACCGTTAAAACCGTGTCCCTCTTCTCTTTTAGTATCCGGAGTGTGATGCAGAAGTACCTCCAGGAGAGAAATGAAATAACCTTTGACAAGATTTTTAACCAGAAAATTGGTAAGTCCCACTTACTCATTTGGCATACAGTCTAATAGTGGTTTCAGGTGGCATCACAGTTATGTGTAAATGCAGCCTTTCGTGCTTTATATGCTTTTATAGCTCTGGCTGGGAATGAAGGACATTTCATGTAGCAATAAGATATGTAATGGTTACTTCCATCCCTACTAACAGACCTTGTGAGTAAGCTCTTGGGAGACAGACTAGCTCGATTCGAGGGTTTAAGGCAGTTTGGGGGTTGCCAAATCAAAGGATTGGGTAGTTGGTAACCAGAAAGAAGTGCTCTGGGTTTCGGACCCGCTTCCGAGGTCCCCACCTTTCCTCACTGCTGTTGTACTCTCCGTGATCGCAAGGAGGTGTCCCGTGTCTTCATAAACATATTGCACTCCGGTGTTTGGCCGGCTCCTTGCAAAGTGTGGGGCTGGCGCACTTGATCTCATCGGTTTTCGCTGGCTGACAGGCTTTACACACTGCTCCTTATTGTCAGTTCCCCATCAATTACTCTTATCCCTGAGGCTCCATTCAGTAAGTAAGGCTTATCCCTGAGCCTTACTTAGCAGGTCACCAGGACTCTCCTGTTGTGTGCATAGAGGTCAAGGATCCATTTCTCTCTAGCTGGCACCCAGTTCTGGGCAGTGCTGGGCTTGGCCGGAGCAAGTGTGTGGATGTATAGGCGTGTTCTCCGATTACCAGCAGCTAGTGCTTGGAGAAGGTAGGACTGGACAGGAATAGCTCTAGTGTGAGGTTCCAAGGCTTGGGGAGCACTGGAGTATTATGCTTCCGAAGGGCTGGCCGTTTGTTTAGAGGTTAGATAAGAGCTGGAGTCCACATACTTTCTTTTTTTCATCCCCCCAAATCCATTCCTGCTGTCCAGAAGTTTCCTACACTATATTTTTATTCTCAACTCAGATAGGATTCATCGTTTGGCCTGCCAGCTGGGTATTTTGTTAATCTGCCCATAGTAATGTGATAAACAGATAATTCCAGGATTTCACATGAAATCACCTTAGCTGAATATGAGAGAATTGGAACCTTCTTTCCTTCCCTTTACTTGCCTCCCACAAGGACTCAGGTAAGATTTGCCGAGGAACTGTGGCATCATTTTTAAATGACTTTAATACTCGAGGAAATGACTTTATTAAAATTGCAAGAAACCGGTTATACAAAAGTTTCCTGGAACTCCGTTTCTGCATTTAGTCCTGTCTCCATGATTCACAGACCCACAATGACCGATCCCCTGGAGACTGAATATCCTTGGAAGTAATTGTGGGCAGCCCTCCTCCTTATAAGTAAGGAGTCATAGACTCAGGTCGGTGAAGTGACTTATTCTGATTTGTAGTTCTCCTTGTCCAGCCATTCTGTAAAGGCTCTTGGAAAGGAAACAATGAATATAAAATGTACTGCTGAGGGTCACCCTGTGAGAACTGGATAGTTTTTTGTGTTTTGTTTTTTTTAAGAAAGCAGCATGATGCTCTCTTGTGTTCAACTAAAGTAGAAACCGGTGCAGAAAAGCCTTCGGGTTTTGGCAGACTTTTTAGCTAGCCTCCAGAACTTGGCCATGTATGAAGGCGATAGAGCTTCTTTCACAGCCCCTGACATTCAGTGGTGAAAAGCTGGATGCCGTTCCCCGGAGAAGCAGGCGGAGTACTGCCCCGTCTGTGCTCAGAGCACAATGTGTGGAAAGCTAGCGGCCCGTAGCTACCTAGAAATCTTACATCCCGAGCGTCGAGCGTCGGGATTTGGCTACGGAACGGAGCGGTCGAGAGAGTTTGACTTTCATCTCATGCTTCATTGCTGCTTCTCCTTGCGTTCACGGCGTTGGGTTAACTGTCATCTATATAAATAACCGCCCCCCCCCCCCCCGCTGCCTCTTTGCTTCTGCTTTTGTACGAAAGAACGGAAAACAAAACTCTCACGGTAACGAGAGAGAAATTCGTGTCTTTGGGAAACAAGGGAAGAAAGAAACGCCTTATTTATTAGTTGAAATTTAAAAATAGGTCTACAGCTCTGTTGAGACCTACTTGCCACGGCGTCTCTCTCGTTTCACGTGTGCAGTTCAGCAGTTTTTAGCGTGTTCACAGAGTCGTGCAGCCCTGAACCCAGCCTCATCTTAGAACGTTTCCAACACCCCCAGAAGAGGCTCCATACCCATCAGCACCCCCACCCCCACCCCGAGATACCACTAATCTGATTCCTGCCCCTGTGGATTCGCCCAGCATGGACATTCCTCCCGGATGGAATCAGACGATGCGTGGCCTTTGCATGGGGCTTCTCTCATATTTTAAAGGTTCCTCCATGTGGTGGCATGTGCGGGTACTTCATTCCTTTTTGTGCTCGGTGATATTCCATAAGATGTGGCTGTGCGCGTGTTGTTCATCCATTCATCCGTCGGCGGATGTTTGGGTTATTTCCACTTTTTGCCTGTTATACATAATGCTGCTACGAGAGGAAGGTGTTTCTCAACCTGTGATGCGAGCGGGGGTTCCCTGTTACTAAGGCACACTGGAAGATTGTGACGAACCCGCTGTCGCCTGTGCTCTCGTGCCAGTCTGTGAAATGCACTGAAGGTTATCTCTCCCGTTGTGTTTTCTGATCCTCCCCCCGCTCCTGTCCGCCGTCCCCGCAACACACATGCAGGCCCCCAGACATGTCTTTCCTTCCCATTGTTTTGATCCAACCCTTACCCGAAGATGACCCCAGGGGACCTTGATCGGATGCCCTTACTGGCATTAAGGTGGCCTTGCGTCCTGGCCTCAGTCACACAGGTTCTGCCCTGTGAGCAGCTTCCTTGGGCACTGATGGCCTGTGAGTTCTCTCGGTGAAGCTGTTTTGAAGAATTTAAAAGTTGCTTAAATGAATAAATGATTCCTTCCTCTTCCCTTCCTTCCCCTTCGTGAGCTTGGAGCTGGGCAGAGGAAGCTAGGTCTGAACTTGGCAGGTCACAGGAAAGAGCAGCAATCGTGGGACGGGGGGGGGGGGGGGGGGCGGGGGGGGGGCGGGGGATGGGGAGACAAGAGTGCATGGTAACGTCGCCAAACACACGTCTGTAGTTACGTCCGGACATCGCTGTACATTCAGTATCCGTCTGGTCCTTCCTCCCGCCCTGTAGGGCTCTCCTTTTCAGCTGGTGTGAGGGATGGGGGCAGGACGGAAGGTGGCCTGTGGTTGGAGTGAATCTGTCCTGCTCTCTCGGTCTTCTTTTCTTCCCATTTCGCGCCCCCTCCCTGCCCCCGCCCCGCCCACTGCCTTTTGCCTTTGTTTCTCCCATCTGTTCCATCGCCCCTTTCCATGAGGGCCTCCATGTGTCACCAACTTGTTGATTTTCTGTCGTTCTGTTGTTTCCCTTCCACCGTGTGTCCCCTGCCTATCAATCAGCCCCTTTTCTCTCGTCCGGCACCTCCCGCCCTCCCCTGTGCTGAGGTTAGCGCCTGGTTTGGGGGAGCTGCCTGCCAACCTGTGCTGCAGCCCGCGTGCAGAAACGCTTTGTGAAATGGACAAGTTTACTCAGTCTCAGTCGTATACTCAGTCTCCGAAGCTTTGTTGAGATGACGGGCGATGCGCCGGCCTGTTGGCTGTACCCCAAACTGGTTGATGTTTCGTTAAGTTTTCTGAGCTATGAAAGGGGGGGGTGAAAATATTATCTGCTGCCTAAGGCAGTTGTGAGGATGCAGCAAGAAATGTCTGCAAAGCCCTTAACACACGGATTGGTTCTCAGCAGATGGCTCTGTGAATGAAAGCCCTGAAATGAAATTGTTTATTATAAAAATTTATAATTTTTTATAAGTATAAATTATAATTACAGGAAATACAGAAAACGGAAGTGTAATTTAAATAATCCCATGAAGAAGCAAAGAGAAAAATTCAGAATGTGGAACATTCTACAATACGACGGACCCGGTTTCTTCAAGAAGTCCATCGGGAAACACCTGTTCTAGATTAAAAGAGACATTATTACCAACTACAATATAAGAACATTCTCTGGATCCTGAATCAAACAAACCAAGAGTAGGAGGGCATTTTTAAGTTACTCAGAAAAAATGTGGGGGTGCCCGGGTTTAAGCGTCCGACTTTGGATTTTGGCTCAGGTCATAACCTCAGGGTCCTGAGATCGAGCCCCACGTTGGGCTCTGTGCTGGGTATGGATCCTGCGTGGGATTCTCTATCCCTCTCTCTCTGCTCCTCCCCCACTTGCATGCATGCTGTCTCTCTAAATAAATAAATAAATAAAAATTAAAGTAAAAATATCTAGTCATGCCCCAAACTAGACTAATAACCCCCCATATATGTTTGTCAGCCAGATTTTTTATTTTACAACATTTTCCTTGTTCATCCTCTCTTTGCATGGCTACCAAAATGTATATTTTTTAAGTTTATTTATTTATTCATTTAGAGAGAGAGAGAGATATTGTTCAAACAGGGGAGAGACAGAGAAAGAGAGAGAGGGAGAGAGAGAGAGAGAGAGAATCCCAAGCAGGCTCTGCAGTGTCAGCACAGAGCCCGATGTGGGGCTTGAACTCATGAACCGTGAGATCATGACCTGAGCTGAAGTCTAGAGTCTGATGCTTAACCAACTGAGCCACCCAGGCACCCCTGCCAAAATATTTTAAGCAATTAGCAAACTCTTTTTAGAGTTTCAGCCCTATATCCATCTGTAAAGACTACGAATGTTTTCTTATACAACTTTAGTCTCTACCCCAACCAATGAAAACGATGATTCTTGGGGCGCCTGGGTGGCGCAGTCGGTTAAGCGTCCGACTTCAGCCAGGTCACGATCTCGCGGTCCGTGAGTTCGAGCCCCGCGTCGGGCTCTGGGCTGATGGCTCAGAGCCTGGAGCCTGTTTCTGATTCTGTGTCTCCCTCTCTCTCTGCCCCTCCCCCGTTCATGCTCTATCTCTCTCTGTCCCAAAAATAAATAAACGTTGAAAAAAAAAAATTAAAAAAAAAAAAAACAAAAACAAAAAACAATGATTCTTGGGGCACCTGGGTGGCTCAGTTGATTGGGCATCTGACTTCAGCTCAGGTCATGATCTCGCGGTTCACGAGTTTGCACCCCCCATTGGGCTCACTGCTGTCAGCACAGAGCCCACTTCAGATTCTCTGTCCCCTTCTCTCCGCCCTCCCCCCACTTGTGCTCTCCCCAGAATAAATATTTAAAAAAAAAAAAGAAAAGAAAATAATGATTCTTAGTTTAATATCTAATTATGGTTCTTACTGTAATTCCAAGTCTATATTTATATTTTTTCTTTAGTTTTTTTTTTTTTCTTTTAGAGAGAGAGAATTTGAGTAGCGGGGGCAGGGGGGCACAGAGAGAGAGAGAGAGAGAGAGAGAGAGAGAGAGAGAGAATCCCAAGCAGGCCCCATGCTTAACTTGGAGCCCGATGTAGGGCTTGATCCTATGATCCCCGGGACCATGACCTGAGCCAAATTCAAGTCAGACGCTCAACCCACTGACGAGCCACTCGGGCACCCCCACATTTTTTCTGAGTAACTTAAAAATGCCCTCCTACTCTTGGTTTGTTTGATTCAGGATCCAGAGAATGTTCTTATATTGTAGTTGGTAATAATGTCTCTTTTAATCTAGAACAGGTGTTTTCCCCCTCCTCCCCTCCCCTTCCCACACACAGGTGATGGACTTCTTGAAGAAACCGGGTCCGTCGTATTGTAGAATGTTCCACATTCTGAATTTTTCTCTTTGCTTCTTCATGGGATTATTTAAATTACACTTCCGTTTTCTGTATTTCCTGTAAATTGGAAGTTAGCTCTAACAGCTTATTAGATTGGTTCGACTTTTGTGGCAAGAGTGCTTTGCAGGTGGCGCTGTGCACTTTGTGGCAGGAAGCACATGACACGGAGCTGTCGCTCTGTAGTGCTGTCTCTAAAGTGAGTTCAGATGTGGTCAGTTGTCAGCTCCTCATTACGCTGTCGTCTGCCATGCGTTTCATTTCCATTGACACTGGTTGCCTAAATCAGTTATTTTTTTTTTAGGAAGTTGCCAGATTGGCGGGGGGAGGGGGGTTCTGATTATGCCATTCTTTCCATATTTATTATCGCTGCTCATCCACGAAGGCTATTTGGTTGCCTTTAAATATAGTTCAGGAAAAGGCAGGTGCAGTTGGCCGAACTTGAAGGCAAGGCCCGTGACTTTGGCCTCATGACGTCACTCCCGCAAGTAACCCAGCGAAAGAGATTTTACAGAGGAAACCAGGACTGTGTTCCGGGTGGGCTTAATCTACTCACACCAGCCCTTTAAAAAGCAGAGAATTTCCTCAGGCTGGCCGAAGAGGAAGTCAGAGAGAGCGAAGCACAAGAATGATTGGACATGGCTTTCCCAACTCTGCAGGTGGAGGGGACCACGTGAGAAGACGGTGGGTGTTGGCTAGGAGCCGACCAGGAAGCCAGGACCTGAGTCCTACGACCATAGGAACTGAATTCTGCCAGCAACCTGCATGAGGTTGAATGCACCTGACCCTGGGAGCCTCTAGATAATTCCCCAGCCTGCCAAAACTTTGATTTGGGCCTTGTGAGCCCCTAAACGGGAAACCCAGGAGCCTGCCAGGACTTGTGTCCTCAAAAATTGTGAGTCAGGAAGGAGTGGTGCTTTCAAGTCACTGAGTTTGTGGTGGTTTGTTACACAGCACTAGAAAACAGGGTAGATGCTTAAGTCTTTGTTTTCATTTTATTATTTTTTAAGTTTATTTATTTTGAGAGAGAGAGAGCATGAGTGGGGAGGGGCAGAGAGAGAGAGGGAGAGAGAATTCTAAGCAGGCTCCCCGTTGTCAGCGCAGAGCCCGATGTGGGGCTCAAACTCACAAACCGTGAGATCGTGACTTGAGCTGAGATCATGACTCGGCTTAACCGACTGAGCCACCCAGGCGCCCTGTCTTTGTTTTTGTTTTGTTTTTATTTTATTTTTTTAATGTTTATTTAGTTTCGAGAGAGAGAGAGAGAATGAGAGAGAGAACGAGTGGGGGAAGGGCAGAGAGACGGAGACACAGAATCCGAAGCAGGCTCCAGACTCTGAGCTGTCAGCACAGAGCTTGAAGTGGGGCTTGAACTCAGAAGCCGTGAGATCATGACCTGAGCTGAAGTCCGAAGCCTAACCAACTGAGCCCCCCAGGCGTCCCCGCCAAGTCTTTGTTTTTAATTGCCAGTTTTCAGAATAAAAAAGATTAAGTGACAGGCTGCTTTTATCCTCCTTTTCTCCTTCTTAAACAGAAATTGTATGTCTTAACAGACATCAGTTATGCTGATTCCTAATTTGCTATCAGTAAAACCTACACTCATGTCAGTAGGGACACAGTGTTCTTGGTTTGGCTTTTATCTGAAGAATGGTTTTAAAGAGATACCGATTATTGAAAGGCAGACCACTTTACCAATTGGGGTTAAGATTTTGTTACCATTTTCTTCAGTAAGATACACTGAAATAATCTCATCATATGCAAGTGAGGCGCATGGCTTTTGATAAATTCCATCTGTCTGTCGACAATCTACTTAACTCCTGTCTGCCTAGCCAGTCTCATTAGAGGGCAGTGTGTCTGATTATAAGGAGACTCCAAAATAGGTACTTAATTCATGAAGTATGCAAATGTTACCCTCGTGTAGGAAGAACAACCTGGCTTATGTAACATTACGTCACCTATTGCCACTGGATCATCTCCGTTTATCACACTGACTCCCGTTTGTGCCAGCGGAAGCCTGCCATATGTAGACTGTAGTCTTTTGGTTCTGGCTTCTTTCATTTAGCGTAAGATTTTGGAGGCTCAACCACACTGCGCGTACCCATCCTTCACCAACCCTTCTGTGGCTGGATTAATATTCCATCCTATGGATAGACCACAGAATTTGTTATCCACTCGCCAGTTGGTTGATGGACACTCAGATTACTCCCACTGTTTGTTACAAACGGTGCTGCTGTGAGTGGTCATGTGCCAGTGTGGACACCTGTTTCCATCTCTCTTAGGTGTATGACTAGGAGCTTCGGAACTGCTGGGATATCTGACAAATTCAGGGTTACCCTTTTCAGAAAACGCTGTTGTATTCTCACCGTCAGGTTCTGGAGGACCAGGCTTGCCATAACCTCATCCACGCCTGCTGTTGTCTTTTTGGTCAGAGCCATTCTTGTGGGTGTGAAGTGATGTTTCATTGTGGTCTTGATTTGTATTTCCCTAACCATTCGTGGCCCTGAACGTGATTGGGCTAATTAGCCTTCTTATATCTTTGGTGAAGTGCCTATTGAAATCTTTCGGTCCATTTAAGAAATTGATTTTCTCATTTCTTAATGGTGACTTCTGAAGCACCGAACGTTTTAATTCTGATGAAACCCAATTCATACATTTTTAAAAATTGCACTTTTGTGTCGTATGTAGGAACTTTCTGCCTACCTGAATGCCATGAAGATTTTCTCCTATTCTTCTTCTAGATGTTTTATCATTTCAGCTCGCACATTTAGGTCTTTGGTTGATTTTTGAGTTAGTTTTTGCCTATTTGTGAGATAAGGGTTTAAGTTCATCTTTTTTTTTTTTTTTTTTTTTTTTGCATGTAGATATCCAATTGTCTGGATGCATTTGTTGAAAAAACATTTCTTTTCCACATTGAATTGTCCTGGCACTTTTGTTGAAAATTAATTGACCATAAAATGGATTTATTCAGGACTCCCAATTTTGTTCCATTGATCTCTGCCTTAGGCCAGTGCCACACTGTCCTCATTACTGTAGCTTTGGGGTAAGTTTTGAAATCAGGAAGTAAAAATCCTCCCACTTTATTCTTTTTTCTTTCTTTCTACATTTTTTTTTCAGAATTGTTTTTGGCTATCCTGAATCCTTTACATTTTGATACGAATCTTAACATCAGATTTTCAATTTCTGCAAAAAAAAAAAAAAAATTCTGCTGGGATTTCCATAGGGATTATGTTATATCTACAGATCAACGTGGAGAGAATGGCCATTTTAACAGCATGAAGTATGCCGATCCATGAAAATGAAATGTCTCCGCATTTATTTAGGTCATCTCTAATTTCTCTTAGGCGTGCTTTGTGGCTTTCAGTCTCTTGCATCACATTACATTTATTCCCAAGTATTTTCATGTTTTTTGGTGCTATTTTGGACGGACTTGTTTCCTTAATTTCATTTTTGGCTCTTCATCGCTAGCACGTGGAAATAGAATGGGTTTTTGTACGGTGACCTTGGATCCTGCCGTCTTGATGAACTAGTTTATTAATTCTAGAGATTTGTGCATAGGTGTGTGTGCGTGCACGTGTGCACATGTGTGCGTGTGAATTCCTTAGGATTTTCCCCATAGAGAATCTTGTCTCTGAATAAAAACAATTTTACTTCTTTCTTTCTTTCCATTCTGGTGCCTTTCCTTTTCAGTTTTTACTTTTCACTTTGATTTCTTAAATATTTCTTATGTTGGTCTCAAATACATTTAGCATGATTTCAAAGAACATTTATGTAGCAAGAATGCATATACTGTATTTGGCACCTTGGGGTTAAGGCATAAGAAATATACTTGTTATGGGCTTTGGAGACAAAAGTATATGTTTCATTATAGAAAGAGTACATTAGAAAAATAAAAACTACTGCCTTTCAAATAGATTTTTGAGCAGTTTCTATAAAAACAAAGATGGACACAGATATGTCATGGGTACCTATTAAAAAATCGATAAGACCACCGAAATAGTTAAAAAAAAAAAACCCACAAACAACACAGAATAAAACATTTTAGTATTATTCTTTTGTTAATTGCAAAGACCAGGGATTCCAATCAATTTTTTTTTTTTAAATTTATGAAAGTATTGCTTGAAGTGTTCTGTGCTTCAAAACAAAATAGATGGTTAAAATCTGCCAAAAACCTTGTAGCCCTGCAACTCCTTACTCAAAGGCCAGGGTTAAATGATAGCAAATTGAATCTTTTTGCATTTGGTTATAATGAGGGGAATCTGAACCTGGGAACCAGCTTCAATCTCTGTCTCCCCGTTTTTGTGCCCAGCTTTGTTTGGAAGTGGGTGTTTCTGCCCCTGCGAGGGCCCTTCCCCCTACAAACAGCCCTGATTGAGGGTCACAGAGTCGGGCTCCCACCCCATCATATCTTTCTCTAGAGGAGAGCAACCAACCACCACGGAGAAGAAAAACCTACATGCCTTTGTGGAGACTTTTAGCCAGTGAAAGAGTTAAAGATCCACTTAAACTTTCAAAAAGCAGAGGTAAACACTTGACTAAGCACAGCTAATTGGATTTTCAATTGAAAAGGCGAGGCAGCAACAGGCAACTCCTGGTGAGGGAACTCGGGAAAGTTAGGGGCACCGATTCTGCACATTTTCATCTTGCCTGTTACTGGCAGGCTGTCTTCCCAGCTGACTTCTTACCTGTGCTGGCCTCATGCAGGCTGGGTATCTACCCGGCTCCTCCCATAGGACCCTGCCTGAGCTGGGGGCTACCACCTGCCCTGCAGGCACACTCTGCCACTCTAAGTATTTGGGACGTCCGCGATATTTGAGGCAGCTTCCAAAGAGCATGAAAATACCTTTTTTTTTTTTAAGTTTATTAAGGCTGGTTTTCCTTTTTTTTTTTTTTTTAATATTCATTTTTGAGAGAGAGTACAGCTAGAGGAGGAGCAGAGAGAGAGGGAGACACAGAATCTGAAGCAGGCTCTAGGCTCCGAGCTGTCAGCCCTGAGCCCGACTTGGGGCTTGAACTCATGAACCAAGAGATCATGACCTGAATTGAAGTTGGACGCTTAACCAACTGAGCCACTCAAACACCCCTGGTTTTCCTTTTTAAAGCTCTTAAAGCTTTCCTTTTTAAAGCTTTAAAGATCTTCAGGTTTGAAGATCAGCCAGAATGATCACTTCCAAGAAAAATTGAGAACAGCTACATTTTACTGGAATAACACAGTACTTTGGCATCTGCTAATCACTAGAACGATAGGAACGCCGCGGTAGGATGGCTAGACCCCTGATCTGCCGCCTGGCAATCCGTGATCTTTAAAAGTTTTTTTTTTAATGTTTATTTTTGAGAGAGAGAGAGAGAGAGAGAGAGAGAGAGAGAGAGAGACAGAACATCAGAGGGGGAGGGGCAGAGAGAGAGGGAAAGGCAGAATCCAAAGCAGGCTCCAGGCTCTGAGCTGTCAGCGCAGAGCCCAGCACGGGGTTGGAACCGCGAGATCATGACCTGAACCCAAGTCAGTCACTTAACGGACTGAGCCACCCAGGTGCCCCAATCTGTGATCTCTTAAATTGCTATTTAATTCTCCCTGATTTCTTCTGAGCCTGCTTTGTAGGAATCCCTTTTAGTTTGAGACGGCGATGGCTCCCTGTGTGCCAAACACTGCCCTGAGCATTTCACATGCTGGGTAAAGGAATGTGACCAAGTTCGCTCACCCCCCAAGAGGCAAAGCCTGGATTGGAAGTTCTGTCTGTCTGTCACCAGGAAAAGTTAGTGTGGAAATTCGCATGGAGATGAAGTGCCTCTTTTTTTTTTTTTTTTTTTTAAATAACATATCAACCCTACAATTCCTATTTAATATATAATGATGCTAAAGTCCAGAATTTGGGGACAGTGCACAAAGATCTTTCTGTAGCAGATGTACTTATATGCTTTGCGAAATGAGACATTCACAGTCGAATATATTTTGATCAAGTGCTGTACTAGGAAGATCTCTTTAAACAAGAAAGGCACACGGGGGAAGATAAAGACCACATCAGGCTTCCCACCCCCGGCCAGCTCACCCTTCGAAAGAACGTATATGA
>NW_024412645.1:5805041-5807378 GCF_014898765.1 Herpailurus yagouaroundi | reverse complement strand
CCCCCCCTCCCTCCCACCCCCCATCAACCCTCAGTTTGTTCTCAGTTTTTAACAGTCTCTTATGTTTTGGCTCTCTCCCACTCTAACCTCTTTTTTTTTTTCCTTCCCCTCCCCCATGGGTTCCCGTTAAGTTTCTCAGGATCCACATAAGAGTGAAACCATATGGTATCTGTCTTTCTCTGTATGGCTTATTTCACTTAGCATCACACTCTCCAGTTCCATCCACGTTGCTACAAAAGGCCATATTTCATTCTTTCTCATTGCCAGGTAGTATTCCATTGTGTATATAAACCACAATTTCTTTATCCATTCATCAGTTGATGGACATTTAGGCTCTTTCCACAATTTGGCTATTGTTGAGAGTGCTGCTATAAACATTGGGGTACAAGTGCCCCTATGCATCAGTACTCCTGTGTCCCTTGGGTAAATTCCTAGCCGTGCTATTGCTGGGTCATAGGGTAGGTCTATTTTTAATTTTCTGAGGAACCTCCACACTGCTTTCCAGAGCGGCTGCACCAATTTGCATTCCCACCAACAGTGCAAGAGGGTTCCCGTTTCTCCACATCCTCTCCAGCATCTATAGTCTCCTGATTTGTTTATTTTGGCCACTCTGACTGGCGTGAGGTGATATCTGAGTGTGGTTTTGATTTGTATTTCCCTGATAAGGAGCGACGTTGAACATCTTTTCATAGGAGGCACGTGTTTAAATCCCAAGGCGAGTGTGGACAGGCTACTCTCTTAGCCAAGAGGGAAGCCTAGCCGCCCAGCAGGCCTCTGTAGCTGACTCAACCTTATAGCTTTCTCCCTGGCAGGGTCCACGTACGTTCGGGGAAGCGTGTGTGTGCTCTAGCAATATTAGCAAATGTGGGGTCTTCATATGTATTGCTAGAGAATGCCAGGGATCCAGGAAGCATCACCTCTATTGGAAAAACTGTCCATCAGCTTTCAGAACCGACAGTTAAGGGGATGACGGGACCCTTGTAGGATTTTAAAAGCTCCAAACGCATCACGAAATGTCATGTGGTAGTGTGCTGAGGATAGCCCCTGGTTTTAGCTGTTCTGGAAATCCTTTTTTTCTGAGGATTTTTATACCTCATCCTTGATTTTTGTCAGTATTTCTACTTCTAGTCAAAGTCAAAACCAGGAATTGCAGAGATGTGCTATGGGGTGGTTATTAGAGTTTGTTCGAAATCTGTTGCTAAAAACTCAGTCATTCGTTCAGTAAAATTTATCATGTGCCACACACATTCTTGTAAGTACCGTGAGAATGCATCTGTGAACAGTGCTGAAGCCTGTGTCTTCGTGGAGCTACTATCCTACCCCGGGGAGACGGGCTGACAAACTCATACTGTCCCCATGCTGGTACAGGTCATGGAGATTCGCAGAGCCACAGAGAGGAAGGGCGTGCTGGTGGCCGTTTCTGATAGAGTGTTTCGAGAAGGCACTGCTTATAAGGGGTCAGTTGGACAAATCCCTGGGGGAGGTGAGGGAGCCGAGCCCCTGTGCATTTATCTGGGGAGAGCAGGTCCGGGCTGAGGGTTCAGCAGACACCCTCACTCAGGGGCCACGATGGTGGGCGGACAGCCTGGAGGCCCAGAGGCTGCGGCCAAGGTGGGGAGTGGGAGTGCCAGGTGGGGGAGGTCGGACAGGCTTTGCAGGCCATCGCGAGGGTGTCGGCTTTTACTCAGAGTGAGCAGGGACGTAGGAGAGGCCGACCACTGGGCTGGCACTCTCTGAGGCCTTCACAGAGCAGACGAGCTGCCATGGAAACGGGCCTGGGAGGGCAGGGTGGAATCGGGAGGTGATTCTGGCCTTTGGGTGAGTGGGGTAGCGTTGGAGGCGGTGGGAGAAGTCACGGAGTTACAGCCTTGACGACTGGATTTGTAAGGAATCATGGTGTGAAGCCGGTGGGAGAGTGAGAGAGAGAGAGGGGCTTGGGGGGGGGGAGAGGGGGGAGGGGGTGGGGGGAGACTGTGTCCACCGGTTCAGGTAGGGCCAGAAGGGGAAGAAAAGGCTCAGGTCAGAGGGCAGCGGGTCTGTTCCTGCCCCTCAGGAATTAAGGGAACTTGATCTGCACAGGGTCACTTGCCGGAGGCTCTTGTCACACGTCCCCTGCATTCTTCCTGATGCTTTGAGGTCATCCGTGTAAGCTTAGAGCTTTGTTCCAACTCTGAATCACTTTCTGCTCGCTGAGGAGCAGAGAACATTCTTCAGGTCTGGCTCAGAAGAGAAATAAATCCCAGCCGAGGTGGGGCAGACTGACTTGTGCTAGTCTCTCAAAGAGACTATTTATAACTGGAGCACAAAGAAAAGAGGGCTACTTTTTTTTTTTTTTTT
>NW_024412645.1:5777094-5804941 GCF_014898765.1 Herpailurus yagouaroundi | reverse complement strand
CAGGCTCCAGGCTCTGAGCCATCAGCCCAGAGCCCGACGTGGGGCTCGAACTCACGGACCGCGAGATCGTGACCTGGCTGAAGTCGGATGCTTAACCGACTGCGCCACCCAGGCGCCCCAAGAGGGCTACTTTTAAAAGAAGCAAACATTCTTACCTTGGAAAGATGCACTTATTCTCCACAGAAATTGGTGTGTTTTTTTGTTTTTGTTTTTTCCCAGTGGAAATTTTCATTGCTTCGAATGTGGATGCAAGTATCACTTAAAAAAAAAAATCATTATTGGCTTTTGGAGTTTGTTCTCAGGAATCCAATTTGCTTGCCATACGATTTGTGACTATTTAAGACAATTGGAATTCGTTTTGTTTGGTGGCTCCTACTCTCACACCAGCAAGTGGGCTCAGAAGTGGTGGTGGAAAAGAACCCGAAACAGAACAGCTTTACTGGGAACACTGATTTTGGGGCCCTTCTTTTTCTCTCATTGTTTCTTCTCATTTATGGTTTTCAGAATATACCTGACTTCCTCCTCATGAGATACCGCATCTGTAAGGAACCAGTTGTCACTGATTTTTTTCTTGCTTTTGTGCTAACTGTGCTATATGCTTGTGTTTTTTTTTTTAATTAAAAAAATTTTTTTTAATGTTTATTCTTGAGAGAGAGAGAGAGAGAGAGAGAGAGAGAGAGAGAGAGAGCATGAGCGGGGAAGGGGCAGAGAGAGAGGGGGAGACACAGAATCCAAAGCGGGTTCCAGGCTCTGTCAGCACAGAGACTGACATGCGGCTCGAACTCACGAACCATGAGATCATGACCTGAGCCGAAGTCGGACGCTTAACCGACTGAGCCCCCCAGGTGCCTCCCCCTTTTTTCCCCCGAGTTTGACTTTTGACAGAAATGTACACTGGTATAACTATTACCACAGTCCATACGTATAGACCAAGTCCATCGCTTTATTTTTTTTTTTAATTTTTTAAACATTTATTTATTTTTGAGAGAGAGAAAAAGCGTGAGTGCAGCAGGGGCAGAAAGAGGGAGACCGGATCTGAAGCAGCGTTCAGAGCCCAATGCAGGGGCTGAAATTCACAAACTATGAGATCATGACCTGAGCCTTAATCGAGAGTCAGCAGCTTAAGGGACTGAGCCAGCCAGCCCCTTTATCACTTTAAAGAGACCATCCTGGCCCCATTGTATTCAGCTGCCCCCCCACCCCACCCCAGCCCCAGGCAACCCCTGATCTGCTCTCGTCACAATGGATTACATTTGTCTTTTCTGGAAGTACGTTTAAACAGAGTCCAACAACATGCACTCTTTGGTATCTGGCTTATTGGCCCAAGCCCAGTGTCCTTCCTGGAGAGCCATCCATATTGTGGATTGTTCAGGGCTTGGTTTATTTTCTTGCTGAATAGTATTCCATCGTGTGGACTTAACACAATTCAGTGTTCATGGACATTGGGATTGCTTCCAGTTTGGGGCAATCATGAGTGAAACCACTATTGACATTTTTACCCGTTTTATCCTTGTTGTGAACACATCTTTTTAAAGTTTTTTTTTTTTTTTTTTTAAAGTTTATTTATTTATTTTGAGAGAGAGAGCATGCACAAGCGGGGAAGGGGCAGAGAGAAGGAGAGACTGAATCCCAGGCAGGCTCTTGTGCGGGTCAGCACATAGCCCAGTGTGGGGCTTGAACTCCCAAACTGTGAGATCGTGACCTGAGCCGAGATCAAGAGTCGGACAGTTAACCGACTGCGCCACCCAGGTGCCCCTTGTTGTGAACACATCTTGCTGCACGGATACCGTCCTTCCTTTTTGGTAAGTGGCTGGAGTGGAATTGCTGGGCCCCCTCCCCCTTGAGAGGTGCATGCACATTGCGATTGTTAATGTCAGTTAACGCACGTTCCCTTCTTATCTTGGTGAGATGTCTTTTTCACCCTGATAGATTGTTCTGATGTCTGCATTCCCTACTGTGGATATAACCACACCTCCTTTCATGTGTGCATGGTAGAGCTGGCCTCTAATCTCTGCCTTTTAATTAGAATATTTAGAACATTTACAGGAAAATAATTACCAATACAGTTGGGTTTACGTCTCACATCTTCCTAGTTGTTCTTCTGCTTTTTTCTTCTTTCGGATTGAGTAGGTTCTAGTCTGTTATGTTGCCACTCCTGGTCTGTTAGCTATTCCTGTTCATTTTTTTAAATGTGTTTGCTGTTTCCAGGCACCTTCCATCCCCTGAACTTCCAGGGCCCTCGCCTCAGCAAGGCCACCCTGGTCGGCTTGGGTCGCACTCCCAACATCACGGTTCAGAAAGCACCTCCAGGCCAAGAGCTGGCCCGTCCTGGGGCCCTTCTCGTTATTCCCCTTCTCCCACAGACCATAGCCCCTTTTAGGCCTGAAAACAGTGGCTGCATACATTTTGTGCCGTTTTCCGGTTGTTATGGTGGGAGGTTAAGTCCACCCCTTGTTACTGTATTATGCCCTGCAGTGTAATTTTATTTTTGAACTAAAATATTTGGCTGTTGGTGGGAAAATGGGCTAACTATATGGAACTGGAGCAACCTGGGAGACCCTGGGTGTGTAATACCACTGCTCTGATTGCACAGTGGTGCAAAGGGGGCGGTCGGTTTCCAGCAGAAGCCGAAGAGGCAGGAGAGGTAGAGGCACTGAAAGAGTTTGTGTCCGGACTTCCGGGTGGCGGTGGCCGCCGTTATCCAGCCCTTTGGTGCTCAGTGCTCTGCATCTCGATCTCAGTCTTCAGAATAACTTCCTGTGGAGGCTGTCGTTGGCCTCATTTTACAGGACAGAAGACACTCGGAGGTGAAATGACTCGCCGCGAGTCTTGCAAACAAAGATGGGCTGGGCGGGACTTGACCTCACGGGGTTGGCGTCGGCCCCCTCCGTAGCTCAAGCTGTCAGTGACTGTGCTGTGCTGGGTAGTCTAATTAAGAGGTTTTTCCCGACGATGCAGGTGACACGTCTCATGAGGCAGCGGTAGAATTCAGGGGAAACGCGACCAGCTCGGCCGTGCATGAAGTGGGGAGTTTCTACCCCGAGTGGCTCCTTGTTGCCAGGACAAGGCAGTGTGATTGATTTCCCACAAGAACACTGGTCCGTGAACACCCTCACCGTCCCCTTCACGCACTCCAAACTGACCCCTCTTCTCCCTTTGTGTTGATGGTAACAACCCCACCGATGTTCTCCAGCCACCCAGGGTCCCCAGTTGTGACGCCAGTTTGACACCTCTCTGCCTTTGTCACACATGTCCCCTTCCTTTCCCATTTCCACCGCCACCTTGGTTTATAGCTAAGATAACGCCCTGACCCATATTTTTCAGGATGGCTATTCTAGTTTCTTTTTCTTTTTCTTTTTCTTTTTTTTTTTTTACTTTATTTATTTATTTATTTTTGAAAGAGAGTAGGGGCAGGGGCAGAGAGAGAGAGGGAGAGAGAACATCCCAAGTAGGCTCCATGCTGTCAGTGCAGAGCCTCCCTTGGGGCTCGAGCCCACAAACCATGAGATCAGGATCTGAGCCGAGATTAAGAGTCGGATGCTTAATTGACTGAGCCCCCCCCCCCCACCGGCACCCCTGGCTCTCCTATTATGTTCATTCTGCAGTCCCTTTTCTAACTGTTAGGAGGTATTCTGGAAACACCGTTTCCTCCTGTCCTGCCCGTGTTCTACGCCCTCCCGCATCCCCCACCATGAATGAGGTTCTACTTGCTGCTGTCACTCGAATGACCAGAACCGGCCTCTGTCTTCTCCCTTCATCTTTTTCCTCTGGTGCCACCTTCAGAGACCAGCGTTACGCGCTGTCCCTGTTCACCTTCCTTTGCGTTCTGTCCCCCTCCGTGGAACGCCTTTGTCTTCCACGTGCTTCTGGGCTGTCCTCCCAGGGCCACCCGTGGGAGGGTGAGCTTAACCCCCCGCCTGATTTCTGACTACAAACAGTCCGTTTTCTGACTGTTTTTGTGTGTGGCACGTTTTGGGCACTTACCGTGGAAAATGTAGTCATACCAGGTTCCTCTTTCCTGCTGGTTCCCTAACTGGAGCTTAAATTCCTCGGGACCAAAGATAATGTCTGACGCTTTTCCTTCTTTGTGACTCTCCGGCATCTAGTTCAGTATTTTACACAGCTGAGGCCCTGGCTTTTTTTTTTTTTTTTTTTTTTTTTTCCTTTGGTTGACTCTGTTTCAGCGCAAAATCCTTTCAACTGCCATTTCTAGAAAACTCTTCCTTGCAGCCTCTTGTGTAAAGAGTATGTTTACATATTATGTGGTTGCCTCTCAGTGTGGAGACGGTATTCTGGGGGGGGTGGGAAGTAATGGCCCGCCGATCATGTACCCCGTGTCCCCTCCGTCTCCTCCGCTGTGTCCCCCGTGGGCGTCTGTGCACCGTTGGGCCGGGTGTGTGCACGGCCCCCCCCGGAAGTGGAGGGCTCAGGCGGACAGCTGTTGGGAGCAGACGGGTCACAGAGCAGCCGCTGTGGTAGCCGTCCCCCCTCCATCGCCTCCTTGCACAGAGGGTGGGGGGAGGCCAGCATTGCTTCCCACGGCCGCATCCCTGCTTCCGGGAGATGGTGTAACCGCCTTCAAACACTTAAACTTCGTCTATAGCTTTATAAAACACCTATGTCATTTCGTGGTCAAACTACTGTAGTCAGCCGGTTAAAAGTTAAAGTGCATTTGGGCACGGTAATCGCAGAGACGGTGTCCTTGCTCTGCTGAGTAGTCCTTTCACGTTCACTGAATTGCACATTACATACGAAAAGCAGCTCCGGCCGCTCTTGCTTGGGGTTCCGCCCCAGCGGGCTGTGGGCCTTCTCGCCCCGGCGGGTCGGCCGCGGCAGCCTGACCACCTGGCGTTCACTGTCACGGTTCTGTCCTTTGGCGCCTTGAAGCCTTTTGAGAACGTCTTCTCCTCCTCACACAGATGTTCAGGGGTGGAGGTAGGGAGGCGCTATTAGTAACTAGGGGTCACCAGCGAGTGCCTATTTGAGGTTGGCTCGGAATGGGACAAGGACACGGAGGTCCACCTGGGACAGTGTGGTGGCAGCTGGGTGTCACATTGCAGAGAGCCACGAGGTAAGAAGTGACAGTGGCAGGGTAAGTGACAGTGTCCAGGGCCTGCCGTGTTGAGGAGAGGGCCCTGACTCTCAAATCCTCAGACCTGGATTTGAGAGCAGAGTTGCACTTTTGTGTAAAACCATCACCGACTTCCAGGAAAGACCGTCCCCCAGCAGGCCTCCGGGCATCTGGAAGCTTTCCGCGAACACCAGCTATTGTGCCAGTGACCAGGACGCGGTGCCGGTATTCTTGTCAGTGGGCCCTGGGCCCGCTGGCTGAAGACCCCTCCCCTGCACGCTCTAGCCTCCCCGGGGTCGTCCGGCATCCCTTCCGCTGCCTTCCCGTGCCCAGGTTTGAAGTCTCACCCTCTCCTTCTGGCCTGAAATTCCCGCCTCCGAGCCCCTGGCCGCTCTTCCTCCCGCCTCTCTCTGGCCCATTCATGTCTCCACGCCTGGCTTGTGCCTCCCTTCTTCCCAAAAGCATGTGTGACTGTGCCACAAGCCACACTCCCCTTTCCCCTTAGTCAATTAATGAAAAGTTTATTGAGCCGATTAAGCCCTGGCCATTGTGCTGGGATTAGAGAGACGAGTCCCCAAGGGCAGGCCGTCTCGAGGGGCCCCCGGGTAGACAGCTGCCATGCACTGACACCGGAAGAGGTGCGTCCTTCCCTGACATGACGCCAGCTGCCCGTTCCAAAGGCCAGAGTCCCGGTTTACGGGGAAATGCTAGAGGTATTTCTGTTAACTCCAGGAGTGTGACGACGAACCAGACGTGGGCGCACAGGTCACCCAGACGGGGCCAGGGACCCGACAGGTGGAGAGCCAGAAGGATTCCTTGGACAGCAGCGCTGACTAGTGAACCCCAGTTCAGAAAGGCCCTCCACACTGTGAGCAAAAGACCCATAACCCAGGGTGAAAATGGGCGAAGGTGGTAGAAAGACAGATCACTGCAAAAGAAGTAAGAGGAACCTGACCGTACGAAAAGATTTTTCAACTATATGAAAACGTAAGAGCAGCGCAAAGTGAGGGGACTCTGAAATCTTAACTGTTTTATCTTTCAAACTGGTGCCGGAGCCCACAGTGTGGTGACACTGTTTTGGTGTGGCTGTGGGTTTCAGGGCAGGTGCTGGGCCCCGTTGCTGCGGGGAGGACAGGCAGGTGCTCCGCCCACGGGGCCGGTTCCGCCAGGTCTGTGAAACTGACAGAACCCCGATAAAGCCCTCGGGCTCAGAAGTCTCACGCTAAGGAACGTATTCTACAAATATGCTTGAATGCACGAGAAATGACGTATGGGGAGAGTTATTCGGTGCGGTGGTTTTCCAAGAGCCGAGTATTTGCAACAACCCAAACGTTCATCATCGGGGAAAAAGTTACACCGATTATGGCATTCGGTAGGATGGAGTACTGTGCAGCTGCAAGGAGGGACCAAGGGGCTCTTCAAGACCGGGAGAGCGGGCTCTCCGAGCTATAGTGTTGGGGACAAACGGCTGACGCGGGCAGTGCATAAAGTATGGTGGAAAATAAGAGTTCATTCTGTGCCCCCCTTTATGTTGTGTTAGAAGGTAAAGTGCCTGTAACAGACCCAAAATGTCATGGGCTGTACCCATAGAAGTCTCTTTCTTAGGGCACCTGGGTGGCTCAGTCGGTTAAGCATCTAACTCTTGGTTTTGGCTCAGTCATGACCTCACAGTTTATGAGTTCGAGCCCCACATCAGGCTTTGTGCTGACAGCGCTGAGTCTGCTTGGGATTCTCTCTCCCCATCTTTCTCTGCCCCCCCCCCCCCTTGCTCGTGCTCTCTCTCTCTCTCAAAACAAATAAATACAAACTTAAAAAAAAGAATTTTGGGGTGCCTGGGTGGCTCAGCTGTATAGGCCTCCAACTCTGGGTTTCAGCTCAGGTCATGAACTCATGGTTTCATGATTTCAAACCCCGCCTCGGGCTCTGTGCTAACAGTTTGGAGACTGATTGGGATTGTGTCTTTCTCTCCCTCCCTCTCTACCCCTCTCTTGCTCACGCTGTCCGTCTCTGTCTCTCTCAAAATAAATAAATAAGTAACTTAAAAAAAACTTTCTTTCTGGTAACAGTGCGGGGCAGGTGTTTGAGGTTAGTGGGAGGCTTCCTTCCACGTGCTAAGTTTGTTCTGTGACGTGGCACTGGTGTCCCTCAGGACTGGCGGCCCCTGTGCGGAGCTGGGTGAAAGAGGGTTAGGAAAGCACACGGATTTCTTAACAGCTGTGGCCCAGAAGTGACACACGCCGCCTTCCAGAAGAGATACCAGGACACCAACAGCCGTGACTCTTTGGGGGCGATGGTGAAGGGCGCACGGCTAGGACGATGAGGCACAGGCCGGGAATGGAACTTTCCACTTCATGCCTTTCAATACATTTTTCACACTTTGAACTGTTTTGTCTGTTCATAAAATAAGAATGGATAGTTTCAGCGTAGCGGACTCGTGCCTTGAAAGAGCTAAGAACCCCGGGCCGTGGGGGCAGACAAGAGGGATGGCTCCCCCTGGGGTGGCCCTAGCCTGGGGTGGGCTCTGGGAAAAGAGGAGCTGGGCTCGGTTGGGGAGCGAGTGCATCTGAAAGTGTGCAGTGCCTGCAGGCCCTCCCTCGATGTGGCGGGCTGGGCGGCTGGGGTGCGCACTGCACTTTGGCCGGGCCGGCGGTGGGGCAGCACGTGCCCTGGAAGGAGGCCCAGCATATCTGTGCAGCCCCGACGAGAAGTTCAACAGCAGGGGAGCTGCGTGCTAAGAGCCAGGGCAGCAGCATGGGGAGGGACTGGAAAGGGACCTGGAGACCTGGCGGGGAGCCAGGCGAGGTTGCAGTGGGCGGTCTCAGGGGTGCCTCTCTCCCCTACAAAGCCGGCTGGGCCTTGGCTAATGTAGCGCAGTAAGTCTGTCTGTCCATACCTCCGGTGAGATTGCAATTGCCTTGAGAAGCCCTTCGTTTCACACTTAGAGTGTCATGCTGTAAATACATTGGGCTTGATTCTCTTTTAAGTGAGACGTTTTTGTTTCCGCACGCTAGAAAAGTGCTCAGATCCTAAGTGCATAGCCTCAGGAGTGACGACAAAGTAGGCTCGCGCGTATCCGTTGGTTGACTCTTGCTCTGTTTCTTCCTTGTTTAAGATCGCGGTTAGACTCATCAGGTGCACGGCCACACACGCCCCACACACGCCCACCCCTTTTGTCCTGGCCGTGTCTTCCTCTGTGGCATGCACACTCACACCCCAGTTTCCATAATGTCAGTTTTAACAGGTGCTCCCGCAGAAGTCTTTGGGAAACATGTATTGGGTGGCTTACTAGAATAATATTTCTGTTTCATTTTAAGTGATTTTGCATCTCACTTTAATTGTCAGTTTGTTTACTGTTGGATGTGCACAGACCCGTGACAGACGAAAACATTGACCGCAGTCTAGAAAGAGTATTAGCGTGGTGACCTTTCTCTCTTCTGTCATTAAAAAAATGCTTTTAATGTTTATTTATTTTTGAGAGAGAGAGGCAGAGACAGAGACAGAGCACAGTGGGGAGGGTCAAAGAGGGAGACACAGAATGCAAAGCAGGCTCCAGGCGCTGAGCTGTAAGCCCAGAGCCCGACGCGGGGCTCAGACTCATGAACTGCGAGATCATGACCTGAACTGAAGTCGGATGCTTAACCGACTGAGCGACCCAGGCACCCCCTACCATTGTATAATAAAATGTTTTTAAAAGGCTGAAAGTAAGGCAGCTGTTAGAAGACTCTAGATAGAGTTTTCTTGCCACTGTATCTCCACATTTTCTTCTCCATCCTGACTTCTTTGTTCCCTTTTGAGTCAAGAGCTAATTTCTGGGAACATTCATGAATTTTTTTTCTGGCCACGTTCATTACCATTTGTGCTTTTTGTCTACTGGATTCTTAATATTCAGGGCCCCACATCTCCCCATTATCTAAATAAATGAACCCATTAATTAATCTAAGAGTATTTTATTGAACATGTATGTCATGAATTTAAATCAGGGGCAGAATGGATAACTTGGATTTTAGAAGACCTAACTCTGGACAGTATTCCTAACTTACATTTCATGTACAATTTTCTCCTGTAAAGTTTTAAATCAAGAAGTGAGAGTTCTAATCTGGTAGAGTCAAATAAAAATAAGTATAGTTAAGGTTTAGGTGAAATAGCTAAGTGTAATTAGCTAAATATTTATTTCACTTTATATTTACTTATTCCTGTTGGAACTTGGAACAAATGAAAGGAAGAATTATTCTTTGGGAATTTAGGTTAGTAATATTCAGCCGGGAGGGACACAACACCCTTTGAGAGTTTTCACTATCTGTATGCTTTTTTTTCTTGTGACTTTGCTTATCTATTTATTATTTACAATTTCATTTTTACAAGAATATTGTGTATCCTGGATGTGTGAGAGTAGTTGTTGCCGACCTCTGTGTTATCAAAAACCTTTATAATTTCCTTCTTGGCTCCCATGCCTCTGGGTGTGAATGATTTTATCTACTGTACAAATGTGTGCTTTCTGGAAAACGTCCTATAGACATCGATGACCATATAAGTGATCGGGCGTTGGCTTCTAGAAATTTTTGATCCCAGTTTGTGGCCCACTTACAGCCACTGTTCAGGAACATCTTTGGAGCCTTGTTCCTGTTGTGTGTACTCAATCTTATTTTTCTTTCTTCTTTCACATTACTTTTTTCATCGGGGGAGAGGGTCAGGTTTCTTGAAGTGAAGGAAAAGTCACCATTTAGAGTATACAGTTCTCTGAGTTTTGGCAGATGCGTGAAGTTATATAACTACTACCGAAATCGAGATATAGAGCAGTTCATCACCTCCCCAGATTTTCTAGTGTCCCCTCATGGTCAGCCCCTATCCCACTCCCCACTCCCTGCCAACCTCTGCTCTGTTTTCTTTTAAAAAAAAATTTTCTTAATGTTTCCTTATTTCTGAGAGAGTGAGCGAGCGTGAGTGGGGGAGGAGCAGAGACAGGGAGACACAGAATCCAAAGCAGGCTCCAGGCTCTGAGCTGTCAGCACAGAGCCCGACACGGGGCTCGAACTCACGAACCGCGAGATCGTGACCTAAGCCGAAGTCGGAAGCTTAACCGACCGAGCCACCCAGGCGCCCCCCTCGCTCTGTTTTCTGTGCAGTCCCTGAGTATGTAGCCTTTTGAGTCTGATTCTTTCACTTTGAGTAATGCACCTGGGATTCACTCATAGTGCAGTATCAGTAGCCGATTCTTTTGTATCGTTGGGCAGGGTTCCATCTTACGGATATGTTACAGGCCTTTTGCCAGTTGAAGAACCTGGGGGTTATTTCCAGTTTGGGGGTGTTAGTCTATAAGGCTACCAGAAATATCTGTGGCAGATTTTTTTGTGAATATAAGAGCATTCATCTTTTCATTCCTCTAGGGTAAACACCTAGGAGAGGATTGTTGGGTTGAATGGCAAAAGTCTGTCTGTTTGTGTATTTATTTATTTAGAGTACAAGCACACATGAGCAGGGGAGGAGGCAGATGGGGAGAGAGAGAAAGAGACAGACAGAGAGAGAGAGAGAGAGAGACAGACAGACAGGCAGAGAGAGGGAGAATCTTGAGCAAGCTTCATGGTCAGTGCAGAGCCTGACATGGGGCTCAATTCCACGACCCTGGGATCATGACCTGAGCTGAAATCAAGAGTTGGACACTCCACCACCTGAGCCACCCAGGCGCCCCAAAATTTAAGTCAGCTTATTGACTTCTACAAAAATTCCGACTGGGTTTTTGACTGGGATTGTGTTAAATCTCTAGATCAATTTGGGGAAAAATGACATTTCAACAATATGGAGTCCTCTGATCTGTGAACATGGTATCTCTTCCCCTTTATTTGGATCCTCTTTGGTTTTGTTCATTAGTATTTTGTAATTTTCAGCATACAAATCATGTACGTATTGGCTTAGATTTTTTCTCAGGCATTCTGTGTTTTAGTGTCAGTACAAATGATACTGTGTTTAAATATAAATTTCCCATTATTTATTGCTATTATATAGAAATATGCTATCAATAGTGGGTGTGCAACAAATTTCTGAATAAATCTAATTAGTTGAATTCTCAAATTAAAATTTAAGGATCTCTTGGTTCCATTATCTCAGTAAAAAAGGTGAATTCTAATATTTCAAGGTGGTAATTTAAATAGTTTATTTTTTATGTTCTATTTGAATGCCTCTTCACTAACTAGGAAACTTTATACTTCATTAAAAAATAATGTGATTATTAAGAGCTTTTTGTTATTTTGCACAGCAGAATTCTGGCAAGTGTTCACTGTGTTTGGTTGATTTTATTTAGATTTTTGGACCATCATGGTACTGATTTCTTTTCCTGTCTGGGTGCCTTCATGGGCTTTTCCAACTCGCCAGCTTGCTGCGTCTGATTTTCTTCTCTGTGACCTCATGACTGTTAGTTATGTTTATGTGTTCTTCACCATTCATTCCATGCCTTTATAATTTGATTAGTTTTATTTTATTTAGAGTAATAGAATCTTAGAATTGAAGAAATATGGAGATTGGATAATCCAAGGCCTTTTCCATTTATTTATTTATTATTTATTTATTTATTTATTTAATGTTTGTTTCTTTCTTAGAGAGAGAGAGAGAGAGAGAGAGAGAGTGAGCATGAGTGGGGGGAGGGCAGAGAGAGAGGGAGAAGGATCCAAAGCAGGCTTCAGGCTCTGAGCTGTCAGCACAGAGCCTGACACAGGGCTTGAACCCACAAACTGAAATCATGACCTGAGCTGAAGTCAGACGCTTAACCAAGTGAGCCACCCAGGCGACCCCCCATTTTATGTTTTTTAAAGTTTATTTCTTTTGAGAGAGAGAGAGAGAGAGAGAGAGAGAGCGTGCGCGCGCGAGCAAGTGGGGGAGGGGCAGAGAGAGAGGGAGAGAGAGGATCCCAAGCAGGCCCCACACTGTCAGCACAGAGCCCAGTATAAGGCTTGAGCTCACGAATTGCAAGATCATGACCAGAGCCAAAATCAAGAGTCAGATGCTTAACCGACTGAGCCACCCAGGCCTTCCGAGGCCTTTCCTTTTAAACTTGAAAAAAAACGTGCTAATATCAGAGACCGCCCAACACCTGTTTTGTTAAGTTGTTTACATGGAAGGTTAAGCTAGGAGGTCTAATGTGTAACACTTCTAATCCTGGTTTAGAGACAGTCTAGTGCGGTTGATGGAACCATGTGTTGGTTTGTGTTGTGCTAGTGGGTGACAAGTTACAAGGAATTATTTTAAGGGGTGCTGGAAGGAGTTGAAGAACATTTCTAGAAATGTGGGATTTGGAATGGCTGCACAGTGTGGTTCATTCTGAAGGCCGTATGGAAATGCAGTGCATGAAATGATAATCTTCACATTGTTAGAAAAAAATATTTTAGAGAACTCTTGGAACATGTAGCTCTAATTTTCTACATTAAGTCACTTTCTCCCCTCTCTCTTAGAATTAAGTTTAATTATAGTGAAGCTTATAAGCATGGCTCTGTTTAAATTATATTAGCTTTCCCATTATATTGTGTTTATTCAAGAACTCTGTAGCTTTTAGGTGGACGGAAAATTACTAATTATAAAGGGAATAAATATTTGAAAAGCTAGGTTTATAGCAATAATTTCTGTTCGAAAAATCCACATTAAAAATTTTAATTATTAAAAGCCAAATTTCAGTTTTCTTTAGTATAACTTCCCTTTCTTTTCCAATAAATGGTATAGAATTTCAGTCTTTTTTTTTTTTTTTTGAGAGAGAGAGAGAGAGAGAGAGAGAGAGCGTGCATGCGTGGGTGCACACAAGTGGGGGAGGGGCAGAGAGGCAGAGAGAGAGGAAGAGAGAATCCCAAGCAGGGTCCGCCCTGTCAGCACAGAGCCTGATGTGAGGCTTGATCCTGATCTCATGAATCGTGACATCATGACCTGAGCCAAAATCAAGAGTCAGAGGCTGAACCGACTGAGCCACCCAGGTGCCCTTCAGTCGTGTTATTTTTTATGACTTTGCCTTTTTTCTTGTAACTTTTTGTTTTTGCATACATTTAAGCATTATAGTTTTCTCTAATTTCAAACTTAAAGCAAAGCGATAAGAACAGTTCAGGGAACTCCTACGTTCCCCTTAGATGGCCGCACCATCACACATATCCGGCCGCTTTTGCTTTATCATTCTGTCTTTCACTGCGATTTGTTTCTGAACCACATGGGAGCACTTTGGAGACCTCACACCTCTTGACCGTTATCTGTTTCAGTTCGTGTGTGTTAAGAACAAGGTCATTCCCTTAGATAACGGCACTGTAACATTCAAAATCAGGAAACTTGACCCCAGTGCAGTACTGTTGTCTAATCCACAGACTATGTCCAGATTCTAACAGTTGTCCCCAAATGTCCATCTTGGCTGTAATCTTTCCTAGCCTGGGATCCAGTCGTGGGTGAAGCTTGCTTTTATTTGTCACCACGTCTTCGTTCTCCTTTAATCGGGCCAGGTCCCTTAGCCTTCTTTGGGTTTCTGGACTTCAACACATTTGAGGGGTACAGGCCAGTTTTGTAAAATGTCCCTTTCTTTTGGGTTGTCTACTCTTCCCGAGCAGTTAGGTTCAGAGTATGCATTTTGCCAGGAAGACCGCAGACGAGATGTGCTGTTCCCAGCCCGTCGTGATGCTGCTTGGTTCCGGTGCTAGTGATGTTAATTTTGATCCCTTGCTTAAAGCGTGTGTGTTTTCCTTTGTAAGTAATAAGTAATTTATGGGAAATTGCTTTTGAGACTATATAAATATTATCAAATTTTTACCCTCTGTTTTAGCACGCCTTGACTTGTATACTCCATTATTCCTTCTGCTAATTGGCATTTGTCTCTAAGGAAGAGCTTTCCCTCTGTCCTTCCCTCCATCTTCCTTTGCCCTCTTCCTCCTTTCCCTACCTTTTCCCTCCCTTTATCCCTTCCTCATTCCCTCCCTCCCCCTGTCTTTCTTTCCTTCTTCCTTTCTTTCCTACCTCCTTCCATCCTTCCTTTTTTTTTCTTTTTTTCTTTTCTTTCTCTTTCTTTCTTTCTTTCTTTCTTTCTTTCTTTCTTTCTTTCTTTCTTCCTTCCTTCCTTCCTTCCTTCCTTCCTTCCTTTCTTTCCTGCCCCTCTCCCCAATCCATCTATCAGTATGGACTCATGGATCCTTAGTTTAGCCAGTGGTAATAATCCATTACAATATTATTTATTTTGATGTCCTAGTTGCCCTAGTTTTGGCTAGTGGGAGCCTCTTCGAGCTGGTTCCTGTGTCCTGTTGATATGTCCCCATCATCCTTTGAGCACTGTCCTACTGTCTGGGGTAGTAAGATGTCTAGAGCTTAGCTTGGTATTCACTGTCCCTGCTGTAGAATCAACCAGCCTTTTCTTCAAGGGATCGTAGTTCCTTTTAATAGAGCGTGGTGTTTAGAGCCTCCAAACTTGTACGCTAGACGTGTTCATTGCTTCTAGGTCTTCTTAGCTAAAGAGCGAGGAGTATGTATGTCTGTTTGTGTATATCTGTTTGTCTAGCTGGTTAAAAAAGTGAGCTCAAGCGGCGCCTGGGTGGCTCAGTCGGTTAAGTGTCCAACTTCAGCTCAGGTCATGATCTCATTGTTGACGAGTTTGAGCCCCACATCGGGCTCTGTGCTGACAGCTCAGAGTCTGGAGCCTGCTTCAGATTCTGTGTCTCCCTCTCTCTCTGCTCCTCCCCGACTCTCACTCTCTCTCTCTTTCAAAAGTAAATAAACATTATGGGGCGCCTGGGTGGCGCAGTCGGTTAGGCGTCCGACTTCAGCCAGGTCACGATCTCGCGGTCCGGGAGTTCGAGCCCCGCGTCAGGCTCTGGGCTGATGGCTCAGAGCCTGGAGCCTGGTTCCGATTCTGTGTCTCCCTCTCTCTCTGCCCCTCCCCCATTCATGCTCTGTCTCTCTCTGTCCCAAAAATAAATAAACGTTGAAAAAAAATTAAAAAAAAAAAAAGTAAATAAACATTAAAAAAATTGTTTTAAATGGATCTCAAATGGATACCCTGTTCCAATCCTTTAGTACAGTATACATTCTCTTTTCTTTCCTTGTTTTATCCCTTTTCCAAGAAGGCTCCTGTCACCCTCAGTGTATTTACTCATTTGTAGAAGCCTAGAACACATCATGAATAGTTTTAGAACTGCCAACTCATGCCACTGTGAAAAGCAAACCTACTAGCTAGAGTTAATATTTGCTTAGAGTAAATTTTACGTGCAGTACTGTATACAGTTTCATTCTGATAAATGCATAAACCCACATAACCCACACCTCTATCAAGCCACAGAACATTTCTGTCCCCAGAAAGTTCCCTCATGCCCTTCCCGGTCAATTTCATGTCCCCTTTTCTTGTTTTATTTAAATTACAGACTAGTTTTGCCTGTTCTAGAACTTCATATATAGAGAATTCTATAGTATATACTCCTTTATGTCCGCATCTTCGGACAAGCAAAATGACACTTACTTATGTTGCTGTATGTATTAGCGTTTTGTTTTATTGCTGACTAACCTTCCTTTGCGTGAAAATATGACTATTTATCCCTCAGTCGACGGATTTTGGATTATTTCAAATAAATTGTGAACACCCCTGCTATGAAGATTCATGTATGTCTTTTTGGAGCCGTATGTTATCACTGGGTAAATACCTAACAGCGGAGGTGCTGAGTTGTGTGTTAAGTGTGTGTTTGACTTTATAAGAGGCTTTCAGACTGTTTTCCCAAGTGAATATACATTCTGCAGCGTGCTCAACATCTGTATTAGTCTGGTGTTCTCCAGAGAAACAGAACCAATAGGGTGTGTGTGTATGTGTGTGTGTATATATATATATATAGAGAGAGAGAGAGAGAGAGAGAGAGAGAGAGGGAAGGAAAGAGAGAGACATAGACACAGACGCAGAGACAGACACAGAGAGGGAAGTTAATTATAAGGAATTGGTTCCTGTGTTTATGGAGACTGGCAATTCCAAATCTGCAGGGTGGGCTGGCAGGCTCAAAAGCCCCAAGAGAGCTGATGTGCAAGTGGAGTCCGAAGGCTGGCTGCTGGCAGAATTTCTTCTTGCTCACGGGAGACTGGTCTTTTCTTCTAGTCAGGACTTCACCTCCCTGAATGATGTGGCTCCCAACCCCATTATGGAGAGCAATCTGCTTACGCACAGTCTGGTGTTCCTAACTACCCCCTCCCACCGCCCATTCTGTATTCCCTTTACCTTCTGCAAGCACCTCAGCTGGTCATGGTTGTTTACCTGGTGGGGTGACCCAAACCTTCATTCCTGAAGGGTCTGGGCCATTAGCAAACCTGCCTGAATTGGGTTCTTGTGGTTTTCCATTGACGTTAACAACAGAGCAGGGCCATACTGGGAGAGAGGGGGTCTCCTTCCTGTTTTCCAGACATACTCTTCCTTCCCTCTACTCTGGAGGAGCAGTTCAATGTCCCCTGGATCAGTCACCCCAGCCCACACAGCGACTCCCTTCTTGGCCTGTGGATTCAGAGGCATGAGGAATCCAAAGCAGTGTATATGCTCCTCAGCGAACGAGAGTTCTGGTTGCCAACATACAGTATGGTCAGTCTTCTTAGCTCTGCCGTTCAAGTCGTTGTGCAGTGGTTTCTCAAAGTGACTTAATTTACATTGGCATGATGATCAACGATGTGGAGTCCATTTCATGTGCTTAATGCTTGTTTGTATCGCTTCCATTGTGAAGTGTTCAAACTTCTATGCACTCTTTTATGGTGGTTTTCTTTTAAAAATTGATGTGTAAGAGGCTTTTTAAAAAACTATATATAAGTTGGACATAAGGCCTTTTTCAGACTTAAGTTTTTGTAATATTTTATCCCCAGTCGGTGGCCGGTCTGTTTTCTTAATTGTCTTTTGATGAACATAGTGCTAAATTTTGATCAAGTCTAATTTACTATTTTTTTTCTGTGTTCTGCCTCGGAAATCTTCTGCGTAAATATTTTCTGTGAAGGTATTCTATACATTTTCTAGAAGTGTTAGAGTTTTACCTTTTACCTTTAATTCTGTCATCAATCTTAATTTAATTATTTATAAGGCGTGAGGCAAGGGTTCCTTTTTTTTTTTTTTTTTCCCCTCCGCATTTGGATGTTTTTCCAGCACCACTTGTTGAACAGACCTTCTTTTCCCAATAAGTGCTTTAGTGCCTTTGTTGAAAATAGGTTGCCCATCTAAGGGAGGGAGCTTTTCTGGATCTTCTGTTCTGCCCCACTGATTTAGTTTTATGCCAGTACCACACCGATTACCATGTCTGTGTAATGAGTCTGGAATTGGGTAGTGTAAGTCCCTGGACTTTTTCTTCTGTTTCAACATGTTTTGGGTATTCTAGGTTTCTTGCATTTCCCTAGACATTCTAAAATGAAACCTTGTCAGTTTCTTTAAAAAGCCTCCAGGGATTATGACTGGGTTTGTGTTGAATCTAAAGATCAATTTTGGGAGACCATACATCCAAGCAAGACTGAGGCTTCCAACCAATAAACTGAGTATATCTTTCTATTTAGTCAGGTCTTTAATTTCTATTAGTAATATTCTGTAGTTTTCAGCAGAGTAGTTTTATATATCTCTTCTTTATGTATTCCTAAGTATTGATTATTCTTTGATGTTATTGTAGATGGACTTGTTTTAAAATTGTGATGTGATGGGGCGCCTGGGTGGCTCAGTCAGTTGAGCGTCCGGCTTCAGCTCAGGTCATGATCTCATGGTTTGTGAGTTCAAGCCCTGCATCGAGTTCTGTGCTGACAGCTCGGAGCCTGGAGCCTGCTTCGGATTCTGTGTCTCCCTCTCTCTCTGCCCCTCCCCTGCTGGTGCTCTGTCTCTCAAAAATAAATAAAAATGTAAAATTGTGATGTGAGCATATCAGAACGTCATTAATGCTTATCTAATGGCCTTGTACCTTCAAGCCTTGCTAAATTCACTTATATATCCTGGTAGTTATGTTGTAGATGGGATTTTCTGTATAGATAACCAGCTTGTCTATGAATAGAATCGGTTTTAACTCTTCCTTTCTTTCCATCTTGAATAACTTATTTCCTTTTCTTGCCTTATTGCAGCGGCTAAGACCTGTAATACATTATTGAATAGGAGAGAGATTAAACATTTTAGCCTTTTCTAATCTGAAACACTGTACTCTGTTCATGTCACAGCCCAGAGGGGTCTTACTGGCGTTCTGTATGGACATTCATCTCCTTCTTTTTATCATCTGTCTCAGCACTTTTTAAAATTCCTTTATCTCATTTACCATAAATTGCACTTATTTTGTGTACTTCTTTGTTTTCTGCCCCTTATGCCAACCCATAAGCCCCTATGGGACAAGTTCTGTTTATCTTCACCATTGCATCCCCAGTGTAGAGCCACTGTGGCTCTTAGTAGATACTCAGGAAGTGCTTTGTCAAATCAGTCAATATTGGTAGACGCTTTTACAATTACACAGTCTGTCCTTCCCAGTGTTAGAATCTCCTTGGCAAAACGTGGCACGGACATTATTTCTTGTAAGACGTTTTTCACATTTTTCTTTCTCCTTTGAAAAATTTTGAGGAGGTAACATTTCAGAATTTCTAATAGACATTTATATTTGATACTTTAAAAAAGTTCTTGGGGCGCCTGGGTGGCGCAGTCGATTAAGCGTCCGACTTCAGCCAGGTCATGATCTCGCGGTCCGAGAGTTCGAGCCCCGCGTCGGGCTCTGGGCTGATGGCTCAGAGCCTGGAGCCTGTTTCTGATTCTGTGTCTCCCTCTCTCTCTGCCCCTCCCCCGTTCATGCTCTGTCTCTCTCTGTCGCAAAAATAAATAAACGTTGAAAAAAAAAATTAAAAAAAAAAAGTTCTTAATTGGTATTTTATAAAAAGCAATATAAAAGTTATATTTGTATATTATAAAAAGTTCTGATTGGTATTTCATAAAAAGCAATACAGTTCTTTCTCCTAATTTTTGCAAAATATTGTGACAAATTGGGGTGGTTTACCTTTTCTGGATGTTATATACACCCCAAAGTTAATCAGTATTCAGGCAGTTTGCAGTGGTCCAAATATAAAAATAGGGCTAAACACGTTCCACAGTTATCTAGTAAAAGCAGGTATCAGGTCACTATTTTTTATTCTTTAAAATCTGGAGAAAGCACACTGATGAAGTGAATCTGTTAGGCAAACTTTTCCTTATTTTTGCCCTTTAGCTTTGGTTCTGATCTGTAAAATGCTACATTTGTGGTGTGTGTGTGTGTGTGTGTGTGTGTGTGTGTGTGTAATTTAAGCCCAGTGAAGGGAAATTGCTTTCAGCCTGTAACACAGTGATCTAGAATTTATCCAGAAGGCAAACTACCTTTCTTCTTGCCGTTCCATTTTAACAGCTGCTGTGACAGAAAGTAGGGCTTCAGTTTGTGTGCAGACATAAGGAAGATCATGGGGCTTTTCCCTGTAGAGTGTTACAGTCATTCTTTGGCTCATCCCACACATTGACAATGGAAATTGCGTTAAAGAAGCAGGTAGAAACATTTGTAGTTGGGTGTGCATTCATTCATCTCCCTCTCTCCCTTGTTCTCCTTCTTTTCCCTCCTCCCTTTTCCTTACTTGCCCCTCATCTCCCGTTGTCCCCCCGCCCCCTCCCCCCTCCCCCAGTCTTCCTTCCTTCCTTGGTTCTTTCTCCCTCACTCCATCCGTGTCACGATGGTCTTGTTCCTGCGTATGTAGGTACAGAAGAGGACCTATATGGTCTTTCCATAAGCAGCTTCCAGTGTTTGTGGGGGAGGTAGGCAATAAAGAAGTAAACTAACATATGCATATGATCATTTGTGCTAGCCACAAGTGCCGTAGAGAGTGTGTGGTATGCACATGTGTGTATGTGCACATGTGTGTCTACATGTGCATGTGTGTGAGAGAGAGAAAGAGAATGAAAATTAATGAGAATCCTACCAGGCCTTGGTGGGGGGGGGGGGGTGTTTGAGCTGATCTCTGCAGCTCTACAAGGTCAGGGCAGACAGCAAGTTGGTAACCCGGAGAGCGTATCAAGTTTAGTGTTAAAGAGCGCGTGGGACGCAGGCCCATGGCCTCAGCGCAGTGAGCTTGGGAGAGAACAGTCCAAGCTGGAGGAGAAAGTAAAGCCTCGATTCCAGAGGGCATGATGGGCCATGGCGAACAGTCTTCCCTTGATTCCAAGTTCAGCCCAAAGCCGGTGGCCGGTGTAGATGCATATTAGTTCGTGCTGTCGTCTAGGCGTCGCAAAAACATCTCTCATGTGATCAAAAATAGCGTCAGTTCTCATTTTAGTTTTCTCTCCCCAAAATAGAAAAATACATGAACCAAAACCTGACACAACTGAAAAAAGATGAGCAAATCCACAAGTACGGATGAGGATATCAGCAGTCCTCTGTTGATAATGGATAGAACAAGGAGACTTTCAGTAAGGATTTGGAGGAGGGATTTGAACAGTCCTTGTCAACCAACTTGGCCTCATTGCCTTTTTATTTTGTTTAACGAAACACTCTACCCTATGCCCCTTTTTTCCCCCGAGCGCCCATGAAGCATTCACCTGCGTGGACCAAATTTGGGGCCAAAGCCAGGCTTCGGTAAATTTGAAAGCATTGAAATCCTACCGAACATGTTCTCTGGCCACAGCAGAATTAAACAGAAAACAGTATCGTAGAAATACCCGAAAGCCCCAAAATACCTGGAACTCAAGCCGCACATTTTTCTGAGTGACCCAAGAGTCAAAGAAGAAATGCCAAGGGAAATTTGAAATTACGTACTTTGAAATGCCATGAGTATGAAAAGATAACCATTGCTCGTGTTTAAAATAAAAATGTTGATGTGCAGACAGAGATTTGCCTCGTCAGCTCTTCCTCTTCGTCTGCTTCCTGAATTTCCTCTTGGCTTCATGTGTTAGGGTGTCCTCAGTGCCTGGAGACGAGGTGAGCTTGACCGTGTCCCTGATGCCAGTCTTTAGCCAACCCTAGTTGGTTTGGCCTGGTCCTAATACTTTCTCCTGGTCCCAGTCAGTGAGCGTCTACCATTTTCAGAGGTCATCTTCCTGGAACCGTGGGGGGGAATGTATGGAACAGTAACAGACAGGTTCAAGTGACGTGATTTCCTTAGGTAACCTCAGATGAAAGCGGTCAAGTCTGCTTCGACCGCCTCTCTCTGTCCTACCTGGGGAATTCTGGTCTACCTTCTCCCTACGTCTTAGACTCTTCATTGAGTCTTTCCTTCAGTTCCCATCTGTGACTTCTGTTTCCTCCAGCCGTCCCTTCTTCCTTCTGACTTTTTTTTTTTTTTTTTGACTTTTTAGTTGTTTTTGACTTTTAGTCTCTCCACCCTCGGCCTGGTATCACCCTGTCCTAGTCAACTTCATCCAGTCATTGAGGCTTGACTGTGTGCCAGGCATTGACCTAGGCATTGGGTTTGCAAATGCCGGGGCCGGGGCGGGTATGACTTGTAAGTTAGATAATCGGTTGGAGTATGCTAAGCACTTTGACAGACTCGTGTGGGAAGGGTTACGTAAATAAGCATTTGTTCAACAAACATCTAGTGGCCTCCTGCTGTGTACCGGGCACTGTGTAATAGAGGTGGTATTCCACTCTTAAGGAGCCAGGGGTGTGGTACTCTTACCTTACCCAGAGTATTTCCTTCTAGGGGATAATTAGCCCTTTGAAGTCTTTATTATTATTTTTTAAGGTAGGGGAGAAAGAGGTTGAGGTGTAAACATATTACTTTGAAAACACCCTGTGGGGTAAAAATTCAACATATTGCCCACCCTGAAATTTTTTATTCTTTTCCTTTAGGTTTCTTGCTATTTAAAGATTTTTGTTTGAATGAAATTAATGAAGCTGTACCTCAGGTGAAGTTTTATGAAGAGGTAAGAAGTAACTGTTTTACTGATGCTTTTATTTTAAAAGCATATTTAGACTGTACTTTGGAAAATATTGAGACTGCTAAGTATCTTACAAATATGAAGAAGTTCATTGACCATAATTAGTAGTACAAGGTATAATATGTAGTTGATTATAGATACTGACGACATCTATGAACATCCTATTTTTAAGGGCGCTGGAGTGCTCTGGGAGCACTTAGGAACAGTTGGACTAAAATTCTAGAGGAGGGATTACTGTTGAGAGGGACGCTGAGGATCAGCAGTGATTTGATTTTCTGCAGAAACTTACTGACTCTGGAAACGTAAGCTGAGGCAGAGGGCTGCTACTGAGTGAAAGAGAAAGTAGCAACATCTTCTGGTCACGCATGGCTGGAGTGACAAATTGGGAGATGTGGTGGGAAAGGGGAGCCTCGGACACACAGCTGGTTTTCCCAGTAAGACATTGGGCAGGTCGCTGAAGAGATAGGCCAGGAGCTTCTGGAAGCCTCACTGAAATCTCCCACAGCCTTATGGCGCTGTATTGAAATATGGACCTGCAGTAGCAGGAGTCTGAAAACAGAACCGGCAAGAGATGAAAACCCTATAGGGAGCGGTCGACTTACACTAAAGATCTGTAGCTACTTATCACGTGGGGCAGCCGCTGATTTCCAGACTCTCGTCTGATGGTCCAGGTTTGGCCCCAGGTAGAAGGCTGCTTTTGGGAGACAGAGAAGCCAGAAGAGGTTTCTGGGGCTAGAATAACAAACAAATGAGACTGGAGGAGCCCCAAACGTGTGATTACTCTCCCTGTCGAGATTTATGTCAAGGTTTGAGGCCGGGTGGGACAGGAGGCCAAAGACCTATCTGAAAACTTTGTATGGGCAGGACTGAATCTAGTGCTGACAAAGACTTCTCACTGAACTCCACGGAGAGCCATGCCTTGGGAATAGGGGCAAACCAGAGGTGACGGGGTCCTACAAAAATGGAGACCCAGCCCAGCCCCATCCCATATTGGGTGACGAGCCCTCTCCCCACCTGTGTAGCAGAGTACAAGTGGAACCCTCTGTGTCCTATTTTTGCAGGTGGAAGATAATATAGAGAGACCCTACAGTATTCAGCGCACAGTAAAAAATTATTGAACCTCTAAGATACAAGATCATATGACCCAGAAAGTAATAGAAGCAGACTGATAGGAGACTCAGATATTGAGTCTTCTCATATACTGAGCTAACAAGTACTTAAAAAATAACTAAATAACATGTTTAAGACAATAGAGGAAAAGAAGAAAAAATGGAGGAATAGTGAATCTCAGCTCAATTTATTATGAAGAACCAAATGGATATTCTAGAACATCTAATTTCAAATATTCTAGAGTGTTATGTAGAATACATAATATGTAGAATATTCTAGAATATTATGTAGAATACATATTCTAGAATGTTATGTAGAATATATAATATGTAGAATATTCTAAAATATTGTGTAGAATCCATATTCTAGAATATTATGTAGAATACATAATACGTAGGATATAATATTCTAGAATATTTGAAATTAGAACCTAATGACTAGAATCAATAGCAGGTTGGTTACAATGTGAGGCAGGATTAATACATAGGGAGGCAGGTCTGTAGATAATCTCACACTAAAACACAGAAGAGAAAGAATATAGCAAAGAAAAAGATAAGGACATTAAAGACATGTGGGACATGGTTAAAAGGTCTAACATATGTAGAATTGGAATCCCAGAAGGAGAAGAGGGAGGGGATGGGGCAGAAACAATATTTGAAGAGATAATACTGAGAGGTTTACAAAATGATGAAAGGCAGCTACTTACAGATTCAAGGTACTTAGAACCCTGAGCAGAAGGGCTACAAAGGAAACCTATCTTTGCACATCAATGTAACACCATGGAAACCCGTGACAAGGAGAAACTCTTAGAAGCAACCAGAGGGTGGAAAAAGACACATTATTTTTAAAAGAGCAATAAATAATAGACTGTGACATCTTAAAACAAATGATTAAAACAGCACAACAAAAAACCAGGCAGTGAAGTGCCCATCTAACTAATGAAAGAAAAAAAAAAAAGAAAACCCAGAATTCTATTCCCAGCAAAAATTTCCTTCAAAATGAGGGTGAAATAAAGATATTTTCAGAGAAAAACTAAGGGAATTTTGTCATCCCTGGACCTGCATTGCAACAAATACTAAAAAGAGATACTTCAGGCAGAAGGAAAATAATCCCAGATGGAAATTCAGGAAGGAATGAGGTCATCATGAAGGGTGACATCTATGTAAAATATAAATGAATGTTAACCATGCAAAATAATAGAGCTTTCAGATTTTAAAATATATATAAAACTAAAATATATGATAGCACAAAAAGCAAGAGAGGGGTTAAAGAAGTTAAAGTGTTTTAAGATCCTAGGATTATTGGAAGGTGGGTGGATGGTAAAAGTAATAATTTGCATTGACTGGTAATCAGTTAAGAATACATATTGTAATCTCTAAGACAGCTCTTATAAGAATAAAAAGTATATATCTAACAAATTGAAAGAGAGAAAATGGAATAAGACAATAGTGGATTCATAAAAAAGGGAAAGAGGAATCAAAGAAGGACATAAACTAGATAGGTCAAATTGAAAACAAAGAATAAGATGGTAGCCATAAATCCGTCTGCATAAGTAATTACATTTAATGTAAATGGACTAAATACTCCCAAGTAAAAGTCTAAGTTTGCCTTCCTGGATAAATAACCGGAACTTTATTATATACTGCTTACAAGTGTACTAGAAACAGAAGGATGGAATGGGACACACAGATACAAATACCAACCAAAGCAAAGCTGGTACAGGCCAAATATATGGTAAACGCTACTTGGAGCTAGAGATTATTTCGTAACGATAAAGGGGTCAGGATTACGATCTTAAACTTCTTGGGTACAAATAATGCTAACTTCAAAATATATAAAGCCAAAATTGACAGACCTAAAATAAGACAAGTCTACATTCTTAGTGAGAGATGTTAGCATACACTCCTCAAGAGTTTATAGAACAGACAGACAAAAAATTAGTAAGGATATAGAAGATCTTAATAAAGGGATGAATAAACTTGACCTAAGTGACGTATATAGAATGATGCACCCAGCGGAAATAGAATTTGCCTTCTTTAAAGTACACATGGAAGATTTATCAAAAGAAATTATTTGCTGGGCCCTAAAGAAAACTCCTGCAGATTTCCAGATCAAAATTGTTCTGAGTGTTTTCTGACTGCAGTGGAATTAAACTCAAATTTAATAACAGAGTTTACTAAGAAATCCTTGACTTCTTGGAAGTGAATACATTTATAAGTAATTTATGAGTCAAAGAAGAAATTAGAACAGTAATAGGAAATATTTTAAATTAAAATATATATTAAAAAGGACATATGTATCCTATCCTCAAGCATTTTAGGACTCCTTTGTAGTCTTTGTACAAGTTTGAAAATTGGAGGGATATTCTTTTCTTCCTGGATCATATATAAAGCTTGAAATTTTTTTATATATATACTTGATAACTTGATATTTTAAAAATTATATTAATGTATTTCCAGGGAGAATGGTCAAATGATGATGTACATTTAGCATCATATAAAAAAATAAGGCAAATCAGAAGGATATTACTCACTATGCTGTAACTTTTGTTATTTTAATCTGAATTCTAATCTGGATGAGTATCACAGCATCATCTGTCAGAGATTTCTTTTTCTGTTCTTAAAAGCCTCACCTCTCCAGTTTCAGCAAGTACTAAATCACCTTGTCAAATACAGGGAAATCTTTAACACATAACTTTTGCGAGGTTGAAACGTGGGCAGTCTACTTGGATTACTTCTTGAGCACTTCTTGCCAGTATGGCGGTGAGTACTGCAGATGTGTTTCAATTTGAGCTTTTAAACATTGGAATTTCTCTTGGTTGGTGTGCTTCCAGCTCTTCACTCCTGTCTTCTTGTTTGGTGCACAATGGATCTAACTTACCAGATGATCGCTTTGGAGGATAACTCTTCAAAGCTCCTCAGGAGCTTGCTCTATATTCTTTTATTGAAGATACCATCCAGTCTTGGGGCTTCAAATACAGGTTTCTAAATTAGTACAGCCTTTAAGCACTGAGGTTATCAATAATTCCTCTCTGTGCCCTTGGTTTTATCAGTCTGATGATTTCTGGAGGCCGTTGTATGACCCCAATCCCTAGAAGACTCTTTTTTGTCAGATATCTTGCAATGTATATTTTATATGTTGTACTTCCATTTTCTTGGGTCCCATTTCCAGCATGTTTAAGGCCTCATAACTTATCCTGACATTCACATATCTCTATATTAGTTATTACTTACCTTCCTACCTCTCTGTCTTTATCTTTCGCTACCTTCTTACGTAGAACTTCCACTAACCATGGAGCACATTCTTTTTTTTTCTTTACTTATGTCCTTCCTCCAGCCTAGAATGCTGCTTGCCTTCCCTAGCTTCTGTTAAGGTCTGGCTCACTTTACGTATTTGCTAACAAGTCTCTCTGGACAGCTAGCCCAGTCTTCCATGATTGCTTACATCTTTGATTCCCACGTCATTTGTTGTCTGTAATGCTCTGTGATACTTAATCTATGCCTGCTTGTCCTGCGTGTGTAATTGGCATTCATCGTCATCTGTAGCTGACTCGTAGAAGGCCTAGCGAGGCTCTAGGTATAGCTGCGCCTCTCACTTGCTGTGGGATGTGGGGCCAGTCGTTGAGCCATCTCTGAAGCATCTGCGTTTCAGACCTGGAGCTTATAAATGTGAAGGGTACACTGTTCCTGTACTTGAGGAGCACACAGTATGGATGCTTCATATTGGAGCTTCAGTTACCTCATCTGTGAAATGAGGTTACCGATCATCACCTGCTGCTTCACAGGCTGATTGTGAGGCTCAGATAAGTTGCTGGATGGGCAGTTTCTTTCTAAACCGTATCTGTAACATGCTGTTTACGGGAGGCTGTAACTTAGTGGTTAAGAGCGCCAGCTCTAAATTCAGCCCACCTAAGTTTGGCTTTAGACTCCACCAGTTTCTGACTATATAAACTTGGGCAGTCGATTTCTAGCTTACCTACCTGGGTGTCCTCAGCTAAGACTTAGGGTGGTGGCAGTGCCTGTCTCTTAAGGCTGTGCGTGTGACTGCAGGACACTAGAACATTCCCTGACGCATAGTTACTGCTCAGTGTGTTGGTTCTGCTTCCTTGTTCCCGTGAGATTTGGAGGCAGCTTATTAAAATATGTAAATATACCTAGATTTAGAAATAAATTATGGAGAACAGAGAATAAATATAAGATCAGAGGCAAAGTTAATCCGTAGACTTTTCTTCATTCAACCAGTATACGTCAGCCGCCAGTGCCAGGCATTGCTTGGATGAGCAAGACAAAGCCCTTGCTCCCCCTTGAGCTTCTATTCTGGTCGAGAGAAACAGACAATAAACAAGCAATAAATAACAGGAAATATATCAGGAAGTAATAACTGCTATGCAGTGACTCAGAACAGACTCAGAACTGAATGTGATATACTGTGACTTGGGGGCCGCTTCACACTGATGGGTGAAAGACTGACTCTTTGAAAAGTGGGCATGTAAACTGAGATTTGATTGACAAGGAGGCTAGTCTTTTGGAGATGGGAGCAGGGGGAGGAGAGAGAGCATTTTAGGCTGAACGGGGCTAAGACATAGCCCCTCATGTGGTGGGAAAGAACTTGGCATGTTTGAGGAACTGAAATTAGACCACCATGGTATGTTCATAGTGGATTAGAGGAGTCGGGTAGTGTGAGATGAGGTTGAGGAGGGAGATGGGGTTGGGGGCCAGAGTAACAAATTCAGATTTTATTCTAAAGCCCATGGAAAATTTAAGATGGGAGTGTTAAGTGAATATTCTCTAAATATCAATTAACATTAA
>NW_024412645.1:5761977-5777084 GCF_014898765.1 Herpailurus yagouaroundi | reverse complement strand
AGATGGGAGTGTTAAGTGAATATTCTCTAAATATCAATTAACATTAAGGGGGTTGATAGGACAGACCTTCTGCATCTTTACTGAGTTTTTAAATTATTTTTTTTAAAGTTTATTTATTTATTTTGAGAGGGAGAGAGAGCACGAGCAGGGGGAGAGGCAGAGAGAGAGAATCCCAAGCTATCAGCACAGAGCCAGACTCAGGGCTTGAACTCATGTACCCATGAGATCATGACCTGAGCTGAAATGGAGTCGGACACTTAACTGAGTGAGCCACCCGGTGCCCCTCTTTACTGATTTTAGATCTAGTTGTTCTATCAGTTGCTGAGAGAAGGGTGACAAAAATCTCCAACTCTGTAGAATTGTCTATTCTTTTTCTCGTCATTTTTAAAATGTATTTTGAAGCTCTGTTATTAGGTGCATATGTGTTTATGATGTTATGTGTTTTCCTATGAAATGTCCCTCCTCATTGCCAGTCATAGTCTTGGTCTTAAAGATGACTTCACTGGACATTATTATAGCCATTCAGTCTCTTAGGCTTCCTGTTTTCATGATACATCTTTCCCCTTCTACTTCTAACCAGTGTTTTTATATATTAAGTGTGTTTCATTGAGACAAATATAAAAATATCTTGCTCAGCACCCCCTCCCCCATTTCTGACAATCTGTATTTTAATGGAGTAATTTTAGATATTTTGTTTATCCTTTGTAGAGTTTGCTGACTTTCTTGAAATCTGTAAATTTATTATCTTTCATCAAATCTAGTAAAATTTGGACCATTACTCTTAAAGCATTTTTTTTTACGTAGTCTCCACGCCCAGGGCAGAGCCCAAATGGGGTTTGAACTCACAACCCTAAGATCAAGACCTGAGCTGAGCTCAAGAGCCGGATGCTTGGGGTGCTTGGGTGGCTCAACTGGTTGAGCGTCCGACTTCGGCTTAGGTCACGATCTCACAGTCTGTGAGTTCAAGCCCCGCGTCGGGCTCTGTGCTGACAGCTCGGAGCCTGGAGCCTGCTTCGGATTCTGTGTCTCCCTCTCTCTCTGCCCCTCCCCTGCTTGCACTCTGTCTCTCTGTCTCTCTCTCTCTGTCTCTCTCTCTCTGTCTCTCTCTCTCAAAAATAAACAAACATTAACAAAAGAAGTTGGATCCTTAACTGACTGTGCTACCCTGGCACCCCTTAAAGCATTTTTTCTACCTCAATCTCTCTTTCCCCTCTTTCTGAGATTCCAACTATATGTGTATTTGATTTTTGGATATTATACTGAATATCACTGCTGCCCTATTCAGTGTTTGTCCCCAAATATTTTTTCTTTCTGTGGGGGTAAATTTCTATGGATCTTTCTTCACATTCATCGACTCTTTTGGCATCTCTGTTATGTCCATCCATTGAAGGTTTTATTTCAAATGTGTTTTTTAGTCTTAAAATTGCCATTTGGTTTTTCCCATAGTTAATATGTTTCTTCTGCTATTTCCTATCTTTTTATTCATTTTATGTATATTTTCTGTTACGTCTTTGAAGTATAGTTATAAAGCTGCATCAAATCCTTGTCTGGTAATTCCAACACCAGAGTAATCTCAGAATGGTCTTCATTTATGGTCTGTTCTCTTAGAGTGTGTGGGCCACATTTTCCTGTTTCTTGGTATGTAGAATAATTTGCTTTCTTATTTTTATTTTACTTTCTTTATTTTTGAGAGAGAGAGAGAGAGAGAGAGAGAGAGCATTGAGTTGGGGAGAGGGGCAGAGGGAAAGAGAGAGAGAATCCTAAGCAGACTCCACACCCAGCGTGGAGCCCACCATGGGGCTCGATCCCCCAACCCTCGGATCATGACCTGAGCCAAAATCAATAGTCACTCAACCGACTGAGCCACCCAGGTGCCCCGATGTGTAGGATAGTTTTGGATTGTGTTTTGTACATTGGGATTAATATATTATAGATATGTACTCTAAATTCTGTATGCGTCTCGAAAGGGTAGTGATTTTTTGTTTTAGCAATTAATTTGAACTCAGTTTTCAAAAGCTCTGTCTTATGAGTAACAGCCGAATCTTGTCCAATTCTTGTAGCCTTATCTGGACTGCTTTGGATCTGCTATGCTCGCAGGTCATTATAGGGTCCAACAGAGATCTTGGCAGAGTTTTCACACACAGAATTTTGGAGCTCCCTCTCTCTTGCTGTTTATTTTCGAGAATATCCTCTCCTACTTGCCAGCTTCTGTTTGGTGCTCCTTCCCGGTTATGTTTGTACTTCTGATCCCTCACGAAGGTGAGCGTATAGTATAGTATAGAATGTATGGTTGTTGCAGAAGCCATCAGTGGCTTTACAAGGCCATCTCAACGAAATGGTAGTAAGAAAGTGGAGCTGGGGACCAGAAGTTGCATGCCCTCACGGTTCTGGTTATTGAGGCTGCGTGTTCAGCTGTGAACTTTGTAAAAACCCAGGCAGAACGGGACCACACGATCAGCGAACGTTCGTCATCGATGACCACCACGCTTCTTGCCTGCGCAAGGGGAGACTTTTCACCTTGAACTCAGGCCTCTGCTTGCTCAGGTTACCTGGTCCACCTAACTGCCCCAGTTGGAGGTGTGGCATTTTCCATGCATAGGCTACAATAAGATCATCCTGGCTACATTGACAGATAGTTGACTGCATGTTCTCTAGTTAGTGGTCCTCCTGATAATAGAAAGTGAATTTTGAATTACAGCCACAGACACTTGAGGCTCTTACTTTGCCTACTGAGAGTTACCTTTTCTGTTGTTCAGGTTGGGAGTTCATGAGCTACAAGGCTCTTAATAAAGCTAGTATTGTGGTTCAGCATATCATTTGCCCGAGAAACAAGAATGTTTCATGTGGTCGGATTGCTACAGTTCATGGAAAACTTCCCATGGCATCAGCATTTGTTTAAACAGGTGTCAACTTGCTTTTGAGGCCCCCAGGAACATAGACTTATATTTCATTACATTTGTTATCTAGGATAATAATTCCATGAAGGCTTACAATTTCTTGAGTTCATTTACTTGTTTAGGTAGAAACGTTTCCGTGAACCTCTTCTATCCCAGAATTCTGCACTGACCTACGGACCTACCTAATATTAAAACAACAAAAGTAATCAACCAAGCCAGATCCTCTGTTTGTTTTCTGACTCTACTTCGGATTTTGGTGTCTGGTTTCTGTTGCCTCACAGCTGCCATATTTGCATCCAGCATGGTATTTGAACTCCTTAGACTTGTTTTTCTGAATTGACTCACAGTCGTTAAGCCCGGATTCTTTGGCTACGCCAACATTGCTGGGTTGCTGCTTCATTCGAACAGTCTTTTCTGGTTGGGTGGGGTATATAGCCTACCCCAGTCCGCCTGCCTTCAAGGGAGACTTTATTGTCTGTTCCAACAAGACTCCATTCTAAGCCCTGGCAGTCACAGACTTGTGAATCCCAGCCACCTCGTTGTAACACTGGTGGTATTTCAGGATAATACGATGACCCCAGTCATTTCTCTGGGTGTCAACCAGCTGGCCCTCATCCGGGACCTCAGTATTTCACACACACACCCACTCCCTGTCAGCTGTGCCCCGTCTTTATCGGAAATTCTAGGATTTACTGGTTTTGATTTCAAAATGATCTAACCCAGCCTATCCTGTAAAAAGGTAACTTTCATTTCTGTTGTGTCATCCTGGAATAAAGAACTCTCAGATATTGTGAAAAGTCCATGTAAACAACTGTCTGTCTGTTGAAAACGCTTTGTTCCCAAAAGTAAGTCATACGTAGCAGTTAATGATTATATTGAAGATCTTTGCTGCAGTCCTCCTGCTAACTCCGTGTTTCATTTGTGTTCTCGTTCTCCTGTCTTTTGGATTAGAAGTATTTCTTTAAATAAATAAAAGCAACTCCTGTGATGCAGGAGCTTCTGTTATCAGATTGGAGTGATTGGGGCCATTTTCGACATAAGGCAAGTGTTTCTAAAGCATATTTTTTATTATTTGGCCTATCCTCACCATTCCGATTAGCTTCCCTGTATAGACTGTTTGAAGGTACCTGTCTGTTAACACTTTTATTGTGCGGCTGAGGCTCAAACCTGAAAAACCAATGCTTCCTTCTATGGGTCAATGCCTTTCTAAAGCATTCAATTGGTTTTTTAAAAAAAATCTCTTTGCAGGAATCGTGGCAATACATATATATATATATATTTTTTTCTTTTGTTTTGTAATGCCGTAGCTGAGTGAGAACGACCCCCGTCATAAGCCTTAGAACTGAATTACAGCCAGATTTAAATGGGTTTTGCTCTGGAAAGGAGAATTGGCAAGGATGAATGGTCCCGGGCTGGTATATTGTAAGATAATTGTAGCCATGGCAATATTTGTTTCCTGGTATTGTGCTTCTAAATTTAAGTGATGAGGTTCATCATAGGAAAAAACTCATTTGTATGTTTCAAGTTGCATTTAAATGATCCCAACTTCATTCGTCTAACGTTAGAAGTGGTTGTTTCCGGTGGAGTAGCGGGTTCAGCAATTTGCCTTAATCTCCTGTGGAAGTAGTTTTTCCCGGGCAAGTAATATCTTTTAATAAAGCGAGTTTTCTGGGAAGACGTACCTAACCATGCTAACTTTGAAAAATCTAGATAAAAGAATACGAGAAGCTTGAGAATGAAGAAGACCGCCTTTGCAGGAGCCGGCAAATTTATGACAAGTACATCATGAAGGAGCTGCTGTCTTGTTCGCATGTGAGTCTTTCTTTGTGTCCTGTTCCTCCAGGATGGGTAGGAGACAGCTTGCAGAGTTCCCAGAGAGAAACCCAAATGGGAGGAAGAAGTTTAAAAATCCAACAGGAGTCCCCGGGGACGGGACCTGTCTCTTCTCTTCTGTCATTTGTCTCCTGGTAACCCTGATACAGAGCTGTTGCTTTGTCTCCTCCGAGTGTATTTCCGAAAGCAGATCTTTCACGGCGAAGAAGAACGAGGCAAATAACATTAACAGCTCCTTCAGATAAGCAGAAGAAAGGGCTGGTCTCAGTTCTAGACTTTCTAAAGGAAATTAAGCTTTATTGTTATTGTTGTTAGTGTGGCTCTCCTTTAAATAATTAGGCTAATCAAATATTGATCAACATAAATTTTAAATGGCTTCTGTGGATTCATGAGGAAGAGCATAATTATTACATTAATTTTATTAATAGCTAAATAGACAGTGGAAATATCCCCCCCCCCCCCCGAGTGTAAATCAGATAAATAATCCATTTGGTCATTGCGATAAACTAGGTTCCTAGGAAACTATTCCACCAGGAGTGAGTGGAATAATTAGTAATAAAAATTTATCACGTGGGCCGCCTGAGTGGTTCAGTCAGTTAAGCATCTGACTTCGGCTCAGGTCACGATCCCGCTGTTGGTGAGTTCGAGCCCGGCGTCAGGCTCTGTGCTGATGGCTGGGAGCCGGGAGCCTGCTTCAGATTCTGTGTTCCCTCTCTCTCTGTCCCTCCCCCGCTCATACTGTCTCTCTGTCTCTCAAAAAATGAATAAATGTTAATTTTTTTTTTTTAACATGTAATGTCTCTGAGAGAATTTTCTAAAGGAGTGGCCCCATGGTTCTGGCCTGCTGTGTCCAGTACAGGAGCCACAGGTGGCTGTGTAAACTCCATTAAAATCCAATGGAGTTAAAAATTTAACTTCTCAGTTCCTCGCAAGCCACATTTCAAGTGCTCAATAGCCACACTGGCTGGTGGCTCCAGTATTGGACAGCACAGGTTCACACCATTGCTGCCATTGCAGAAAGTTCCAGCGGACGGCACTGGCCAGGATCATGGTTTATTTTGGTGCCTCTGTATTTATTGTGCCATTCACCGTCTTAACTGACACATGAATAACTGTGGCTAAAGGTGGCACCTCTTGTGGCATGCATTTCTTTTTGTTTTTTAATGTTTATTTATTTATTTTGAGAGAGAGAGAGAGAGAGCATGCGCAAACAGGGGAGGGGCAGAGAGAGGGAGAGAGAGAGAGAGAGAGAGAATCCCGAGCGGCCTCTGTGCTGTCAGCGCAGAGCCCGATGTGGGGCTCGAACTCACAAACCACGGCATCATGACCCGAGCCCAAATCAAGAGCCAGTGGGCTTAACCAACTGGGCCACCCAGGCGCCCCGTAGTAGACAGGAATCCTGAGCTGGAGCTAAATGGTCGATGCTCTGTGCCTTGCTACCTTGCCAAAGAATGGCTGAACCTTGGAAAATGCCCGATGTTCTGTGGGGATGCCTCGGAAATTAGTTGTCATGTAGCTCAGCAATTCAGCAGGTTTTTCGGCAGTATAAGGTGCATGTGAAGCTTTCCTTCTTAGAGCGCATTATTAAAAAAGATGTAATTGGAAGTCTGGGGGGAGAATAGAATGTATACTTCTTGTTGGTGTAGGCTTTATTCTTCCAGAGCCAGTTCCCCTCTGCCATGGTCACGGCAAGACTTCCCTTAACCTCCAGCCCTCTACCACCCTGGATTAGCTTTGTAGTCCTGACATTTAACTCTTACGTGTATTTTCATGCATTTGTTTGGTCTTATCTAGTAGAATTTGTATGTTCTCAGGACCCTCATTATTAGCTAATTAAGGGATATATGCATTTAATAAAGTGATAGTAAACTTCTTTACACTTTTTTTTTTTTTTTTTAACATCACAGTTAATCTTAAATTCTTGTGGGACTAGATATGTCGGTCAGGTGCCCCATGCTCATCATCCTTCTCGACACGGCGTCTAAGAATTCTAGAAGCTCAGAGGGACAAGCACCTGTTTGGATTGCCCATAAATATCCAACTGATTTCTAAAGAATGCACGTCAACATAACTACCATAGGTTCCTGCCTAGTAATTGTGTTAAATTATATGTTGTGGTATTGTGTAACATAGGTTTATGTTTTATATTTGTGGAAAAAAAAATAACTGTTTTCTGATTTTTTTTCTTAATAAAAAAGCCGTTCTCAAAGCAAGCTGTAGAACATGTACAAAGTCACCTATCCAAGAAACAAGTGACATCCACTCTTTTCCAGGTAAGGCAAAAGTACTTCAAAATACATACAGCTGACCCTTGAACTACATAGGGAATAGGGGCGCTGACCCCCCTGTAGTCGAAAATCCACTTATAACGTTTGATTCCCACCCCCAAACTTTACTGATGGCCTGCTATTGACCAGGAGTCTTACTGGTCACATAAAAAGTTGATTAACACCTACTTTGTATGTCATATATATTCTATTCTGTATTTTTATAATAAGCTAGAGAAAAAACATTAAGAAAAGTATAAGGAAATGCATTTACAATATTGTACTGTAAGAAATCAATCTATAAGCGGACTTATGTGGTTCAGACTCCTGTTATACAAGGGTCCCCTGCAGATTGTTCTCTGTAAAGGGACATGCACTGCACAAATGAGCCAGGAGCCCTTAATCTTGGTCTAGCCATGAATTTGCTCAGAGACCATGGGATAGCACCTGCCCGCAGTGCCCCAGCCTCCGTTATGTGCAAAATGAGGAGAGGGATTAACTCTTCCCCATGGTTGTCTTTATCCCTATGATTATGTGAGGTAGAAAGTCAATAAGTAAAATAGCTAATTACAAAAAACCCATTTACTCCATGGATCCATTAGCTTTTAGTCTTTAAAACTCAGTATCGATGCTGAGTAGCAACACTTATTAATTAACAAAATGTGCTGTGTAACTTCCAGAGACCAGCGCAGCATGAAAGACGTGGGCCCCTTGGTCAGAAATTAAGAATTTCAAGATGGCGATAGCAGGGCCCCAAACCAAGCAGTGGGCCCTTTTGGGTGCCAGCCCTATGGGGCTGCATGGGTCACACACCCGGAAAACCAACCCTGGTCACCCGGGAAGCCTCTGTGACTTTCCAGGAACCATGCCAGGCCGTAAGGATTCGGTGGCAAACAGGACAGACCTGTCCTTACCTTCCTGGAACTCGCAGTTGAATAGTGCAGATAACTGTTAAGTAAACAATCGCGGTGATGAATCTGTTATTAAAAACGGGGCAAGTTGGGGCGCCTGGGTGGCGCAGTCGGTTAAGCATCCGACTTCAGCCAGGTCACGATCTCGCGGTCCGGGGGTTCGAGCCCCGCGTCGGGCTCTGGGCTGATGGCTCGGAGCCTGGAGCCTGTTTCCGATTCTGTGTCTCCCTCTCTCTCTGCCCCTCCCCCGTTCATGCTCTGTCTCTCTCTGTCCCAAAAATAAAAAAACAAACAAACAAACAAACAAACAAAAAAAAAACAAAAAACGGGGCAAGCACCGACAAGGGCAAGTGGAAGAGTGGGAACTCCCACCAGTCCAAGTCCCATCAGTTTGTGTTATGGGTTCCTATTTACGCAGTGTGGAATTTCTTTTCCGTCCTTTCCAGCCCTACATAGAAGAAATTTGTGAAAGTCTCCGAGGCAACATTTTCCAAAAATTTATGGAAAGGTATGAAACTTCACGTATGTGCCTGACATTTCTGGGGGGGGATACTTGCTAGAATGTTATTTTAACACATTTATATATATATATAAAATCTCGTACAGGTGTATCTCCTTTTACCCAGTGAGCTCTGTCCTTATTAAAATGTGTGCTGATTTGTTCATTTGACAAGTACTTAACTGAGCACATACTATGCGCCAGGCTTAGCCTTAGACTGTTACCTCAGTAGTTTAAAGTATTATTTAGGATTCACATATCTTAATGTCTCTTCATTTTGAATCTCTTTAGCTTCAAAATGGTCTAAAGTTTAAGTAGACTATGGAACCACAACATTAAAAGTCGCTTATTGGGACACCTTTGCTAATGCAAGCCCTGTTCCGTTAACCTCATTCCTTGGTTTGCACTTTGAGATCCTGCCCCCGAAAGTGGATCAGGCCTGCACTTGATTCCTCATGTAATGGAACTGAAGGGTCCAGGCAGACGTCTGTGCTCATATACATTATTGCGATCCCTGCTAAGTACGTTCCCTTTGAGTGACTCAGACTATACATGTGTGCTTGTCCTACAAAACCCTGAACGCATTCGGTGCTGCCTGCAAAAGTGCCCTTTCAGTCACCCAGCAGTCGGGCAAACATCAGGATTTCGAGTATTCCTCTGTGAACAGGCACTGCTGGGATTGGGGCTTTTCTGAAACCGAATTTGCATTCGCACAGACCGTGCTCTTCTCCACAGACTCGGCTAATTTCTCGACAAGCGACATGATGATTGTGTCTCAGTGCTGGAGCAGCCCCGCAGCTGTTCCATAATTGCCCTTTAAAAACAAATGCTTCTTCACCGCGGTTTTTTGCTCCCCCCCTCCCCATAGTCTCTGAACTAAAGTAATTAAACAAAACAAAACAAAACAAAAAACGTGGTGGTGTGATTCCACTAGAGTTCAAGAGACAATTTTATCCTGGAGTAGAGTCAGTACTTGGGGGAAGCGAATATGCATACAAATGATTATTACACTTCTCTGAGCAGGAGCAGAGACTTTGCCAGAAAGCAGTAGTTTATTCCGAGGGGCTAGGCTGGCTGGGTTTCAGCGGGAGGCCTGCCCGCGCTGTCTCCATCTCCGTTAGTTCGAAAATCTGACCTTTCCAACTCTTGGGTCAGCTGAGAGCTTTTACGTGATCGTAAAAGCCAGGGATGGGCATAAAACTCGGAGGGGGGGCGTCCTGTAGCTCTTTGCCCTTAGGTTCTTTCATGAGCCACCAGGCCAGCCTGCCTGTCACTTTTCTCCCTGCTGGTCGAGCCTTTGGCTCTTAGTGCCACCCCCCACACCAGCTGTTTGCATTTACACACACGAGCGCACACACACACACACACACACACACACACACACACACACACACACACCAGCTGTTTGCGCTTTAGGCCAGCACGTGTACTGGATTTTCTGAAATCATCTTTTCTGAAACTATTCACCGTATCATGTAAATCCTTTTTAAAAGCGAATTTCTTCATTTTTACACCGTCCTGGGTTCTTTTTCTGCGACCACAGTCTCAAATGAGAATTTAAAAACTCCGTTGTCAGACCTAGAGTTTCGTGTTTGGGTTTTGAAAAGCGTGGGCACTCCATAAATAGAACCTTGTAGCCTTTGGCCTCGGCGGGACTGGCCACACTCCCCGAGGGTCTCACGGTGAAGGCCGTCTCTCAAGGGCCTGCACTGCAGCCTGGTAATAATGAGGAAATCTTCAGCAGTGCCTTGGCCGGTCTGTGCCTTCACTTGAAGCAGGCAGGGCCCCAGGGCTAAGTTCCAGGCGGGGCTGAATCTGGGATGTGAGCTTCCGTCAGGCAGTGAACTTCAAGTGCCCAGCAGTCTTAAGCCCGAGTCACAGATTGGGGTTAAAAATGCTTACCCTACACCCTGCCCGCACTGCACCCCGGTTGTTTTTGTATCTTTAACCTCTGCTCTTCCCTTTGGGGTGGCCATATATCATCTGCAAGGGCGCTGGCTGTCAGGAGCCCTCTGTTGCCCAGGCTCTGCTCTGTCCTCAGCCCTAGTTCCTCTTCTATCAGGAAGTGCCCAATTCCAGCTTTAGGTATTGACCAAAAATAGCACTCAGAGAACCTCCATGGACACATGACTGACCCCGGACACCCTGGGGGCTATCTGTACTTCCTAAAGAAGAGCTTGTTACAGCAAACCCATACCTCAAGGGCAAAATGGGAGTTTGAGGGTGTTCCTTTTTTTTGGGGGGGGTGTTCTTTTAGGGCAGGGTATGTGTTGGGATTTGGTTCCCTCTTCTCTTGGTCAGCAGGATGGTTCTCTCCCAGGTTGTTAATCTTCCCCAGCTAGTTTGCAAGTTTGTAAATCTTGTAAATTTTGTAAATCTCCGGATCACCAGCCCCTGTTGCCAGCTCTGAGCTCGAGAATTCATGAGGGAAGGGAGTAGGAGCTGGGCCAACACACCAAGTGAATTTCAAAGGCACGGCCATGGTGTAAGCACAGAGAGCACCCCAGTGTGTGTTTGCTTGTTGGCCTCATCATGCTTTAAAAAAAACCAAAACGTTTGAAATAACTTTCAGAAACTGTCCAAATATAATTTGACTAACCCCACAGAGATGATAGGGAGATCAGTGAAACACTCTGTAAGCTTCATTTTAGATTCATTGACAAAAGATGCCTCAGAATTGTAAAGAGTTCTTCTGCTTTTGATTTTCAACGTGATTATATTAGCCTCAGCAATATTTTTAAAAGATCCTAAGAAGGCATATTAAATGAAACCCCCAGGAAACTGGGATATTTAGATGCCTTAAGGCATTCTGTTACAGTGCTGATAATTCCTGTACCGTGCATTTCATAAGTACTCTCTCCCTCCGCCCACCTCTCCCTTTCTCTCTCTCTCTCATTCATTCATTCATTCATTCATGCATTCAAAGAACCCTGGATACTGTGCCTGTGTAAGGAATTGTGCCAGGGGCTACGTGAAATCCAGCAGTCACCAAGAATATTCTTTGCCTTTGAGGAGCTTTCAATCAAGAATGCAATTCTTTTGAAAAAATGTTTTAAAACACACCCCTTAGACGGCGTTGCTCATTAATTAATGAAAATCATGTCTGTATTAAAATAGGTGTGGGGATAGGTATTTTTCTTACTTCCTAGAAGAAAAATCTATTCATCACGCAGTTGAGTAAATTGTGGGAGCAAATCGGCTCAGTAGGACTTGGCGCATCTTGCGATTCTAGCCTCAGGGGCTTTTTCGCCTACAGCATTTGTGTCTTGGAGCAACAGTGCTGGGTCTGGGTTCAGGTCTGGCCCCACCACTCCTCTCACTTGTGTGACCTTGGCCACGCCTGGGTCTCCTCTGCTGCGGAATGGGCATCTTCATTGACCAGGGCCTTGCACATGAAAAGCCCCATGGGGTGTCTGCTGTTCTTAGAATTCTTTACGAATACTAATTTTCTTGTCGCTTTAGAGCGGCATGGTAGCCACTAGCCACGTGTGACTCCTGAGCACTTGAAATGACCGGCGTGACGAGTGTGAATGAAGACGGGCTCCAAGTGCAAAATACACACTTAAGTTTCAAAACCAAATGTAGGAACTAGGTTGTAGAATGCCTCGCTACTAATTTTATACCGATTACGTGTTGAGATGATAGTTTTTTTGCTGTACTGGGGTTCAGGAAAGTAACGGTATTCGATTAAACTACCAGCGTGGCTCACGTTAGGCCTTCTCTTGGACGGTGCCGATTCAGATAAAGACGCAGTAACCACAGTTTAAGGGGAACACGCCGTCTTTCACCTGAATCGTAAAATAAAGCCGCGAATCCTGGGGAATGCTTTGCGAAAAACATGTTGAAGAAAACATGCCTCTGGTCAAGAAGCAACACAGGTGTTCCGTCCGAGGTTGTCTGTTAACATTGCCCAGTCAACCCGACTCCTGTGACACGTGACTCTTCAGTGACCATTATTATATTCTTTTTTTAGTGACAAGTTCACCCGATTTTGCCAGTGGAAAAACGTAGAATTAAACATCCATGTGAGTATCCTCTTAATTCTCCCCCCCCCTTTTTTTTAAATAAAAACTTCCTCTGGCTTAACTTCGTGAGAAAATACTTTATCCCGGAGCACACTCCCACGGGTAATGCGCCACTAACAGATGTCTCCCTTACAGCTTTAACGTAAGAAGAATTCATCCCCCCGTACCCGGTTTCATAAACAGTTCGAGGTTTAATTCTCTTTTTTCCCATTCATATAAGGATGTGTTTATTTAGTTAAGAAAGGGTATTTTAAGCAGTGACTGACCCACAGAAATAGTAGTAAAAAATACAAGTCTCCTACAGAATGTGCTTCCCGCATGCTCTTGTCTTTCGGCATCCTGGTAAAGAGTCTCTTCTCTTTCTTATTATTAGGTCTAATCTTGTCATAAGAATGATGGCATCTCTTATTAGCCCAAGGTTTCATCTCCTTTTTTTTAAATTTATTATTATTTTTTTTATATTTTTGAGAGTGAGAAAAGCAGTCCTCAGAAACCGGCTACTTTGTAACACACATTTCCCGAAAGGCTCATCTGCTTCCAGCTTTCAACCTCAAGTTCTGGGGCATGCCCCCTGCTTCACTTTTAGAACCCTCCTTTTTTTTTTTTTAATTTTTTTTAATGTTTGTTTATTTATTTATTTATTTATTTATTTATTTATTTTGAGAAAGAGAGCGCGAGTGGGGGAGGGACAGAGAGAAAGGCAGACACAGAGCCGTCAGCACAGAGCCTGACGCGGCGCTTGAACTCACAAACCCGAAGATCGTGACCTGAGCCATAGTCAGACGCTAAATCAGCTGAGCCACCCAGGTGCCCCATACCCTTGTTTCTTGATACAGCCTCTTTTACCTTCCCCTTCATGTCCATTTGTGAGTAAGAAAAATCATCAACTGGATTTTTTTTTTTTTTTAACTTGAGGATACCATTGGGAGAAGCAGTTGTGTGTGTGTGTGGTTTTTTTTTTTTATTTTTTTTTTTTTTTTTTTTTTTTTTTTAAACTTCCCCTTTCTTTCACAGTTCCTGGCAGGATTGTAGAAACAAGAGGGAAATCACACATTTTTCAAAAATATCTTCTGTATTTGCCATAGAGCTTTCTCACGCTTCTCCTCCTTCAGCAGACCCCGGGCGCTCATGTCCTGCTGTCTGTCCCCTTGAGCATCAGATGTGAGGCCTGTGGGCCCAGTTAGCTGTGGCTGCAAACGTGTTTCAAGGGCTGTGTGGGGGGAACCCTTCAGGAACCTGACCCTTAACTTGCCAGCATGCGTAAGCTACTAAGGTGTTTGCTCTTTTCCGACTACCCCTTTAGACACCGGGCTCACTGTCTGCCTTTGTACCATCGAAGACTGTTAAAGCTACTTGGGAGGTGGGGCATTGCTGAGATCCTGACACAAGGAACGGGCTTATGAATGAAGCCTCTTTATACACTTTCCTCCTACTTCGGGTCTTGTTTCATGCTCACATGCCCAGCATGAGTCCTAGCGATTCCCTGACGTTATCGATAAAAAATTCACATGGCCGGCACCCGCCGAGTTTTCTCATCATATGGCCCGCCGTTAGGAAAACATAGATGCCCTCGATGTAGACTTACTTTTTTTTACCGTGACAGTTCCTGGAATTGCTGAGCTGTTCCCACACTTCCGGCTTCAGAGTAGCTGAGGTGGCTTTTCATTTGGACTAGAAATTTCACACTCCCCTGTGTTCGGGGCATACGGCTTACGACCTAAAACGCAGGAGAGCGGAAAAACGACCTGACTCGGCTCCCACTCTGTCCTCGTCCCACTCGCCTCCCTTTTGTGCGCTTTGAGGGTGGAGCACATGGAGGTTCTAGAAAGTCTTGCAGCCTTGCCCATCTCGTCTTGCAGCCCGGGGAATCAGTCGCAGAAAGGGCAGATCCCGCTGTCAGAATTGCTCTTTTGGTAACTGTGTGTTGCATGAAAACAACAGCATGATTTTAATGCAGTTCTGTGTTTTCGTATCGTGTTTTGAATTCACAGTTGACCATGAATGATTTCAGCGTGCATAGAATCATTGGACGAGGAGGATTTGGTGAAGTGTATGGTTGCAGGAAAGCAGACACTGGAAAAATGTAAGCTTTCTGTGGGTTCTGTGCTTGCGTCAAAAGAAAATACCTGCATAGATTTGTGGAAGCCCCCGACCTCACTCCTGAAGTAACTTAACCTCAGAAAGAAAAGGGCTGTTTTTTGTGAGGCATCGGAAATGAGAACAGTTGGCTGGAACTTCCATCACGTAGAGTGAAATGGGAAGTTAGCCAGTGACTATGTGTCATGAGCCCCTATCACTCAGGCCGTGGGTGAAGCAGTCTGGGACCTAGAAGTGACCAAGAAGGGGCGTTCTGTGCCGCCTCCCGGGCCAATCCGGTTGCAAAGAATCCTCTGCTTCGCAGAGGAGAGAACTTTTCTTCTAGACAGCGACCACCCGTGATTTAGCACATACGCTTTTCGGTGGTGTAACATCCCAGGAGATGTCGGTTCCCGTAGTTGGGTAGCTCGAGCCCTGGCGAACAGGATGCCCTCCTAGGAGGGCCATGATCATGGGTCTCCATGACTGCGTCGGCCGCTGATAGTACAGGTGGCTGATGTGAGGCAGTTAACATGCACGTGTGCCGGGTGTGAGGCTCTTCCAGAAAGTGAATGGTGGAGTTCTTAAGTGGTGCGGGT
>NW_024412645.1:5737901-5761877 GCF_014898765.1 Herpailurus yagouaroundi | reverse complement strand
GGAGTAATTGGGGTCAGCGAATTCAGTGTCCTTCTCCCCCCACCGCCGGGTCATCACTCAGCCTCTGCTCGGGTCCTCCCCGTGATCGGGCACTGACGGCCTTGCCAGGTGGCCCTCTTAGTTTTCAGACAGGTCCAGTAACTGGCACGATCTTTAGTAGGTGGGGGCTGGAATTCACCTTCACTAACTTACACCCACTGGTCTTCCTGTTTTGGGGCCCTGCGTGGGGTGAACCCAGGGTCTGGCACTCGGGCATCTGAAGTCTGGTGCCCTGCTGAGACAGGATGGCCTGGTGATGCAGAGTGGGGGCCCTGGCGTCCCATGGCTGGGTCAGACCCGGCTTCCGCTTTCCGGCCGGCACGAGGTTTGTGCCTTCTCTCGGCCTCTGCGCCCAAGTCTGTAGGGTGGGGAAAATACTTCCCGGTTGTGAGAATTGAACGGGATGGTACATCGTAAAGCCTGCAGATAACTGCCTGTTCCACAGTCCGTATTAGCGAACAGTCCTCTGCGGCCCCGTCTCTCGTCCCGATTCTGTACTCCCGCGGTGGACTTTGACGCTAAGTGTTGCTCTTCCTTTGGCGCTTCCATTTCACCAAATGTGTTCGCTTGCCTTCCTCACGGCCCAGGTGTTTAGGAGATCCGCTAATCTGCCACATGATGTGCAAGTCAATAATGTCACCGTGTGTCCCTGCATTACGTTGGTTATTTCACGCTATTCTCTGTGTGTGGAAAACTGTCTCCCACTTTCTAGGACAAGGGTAGACACTTACCGGGGAGTCCCACGGCTAGGAAGCGGCCAGGCTCAGTCCCTGTGGATCCTGGCGCCCATCCGTGAACTGCCACCCACCTCGCTTAGAAGCCAGTGGCAGCCAACTGGCTTAATTAACCCAGGGGCTCAAGGCCCGTGTGTGCCAGTTTCTCTGGTCTGCAGTTTGAACGTTCTTCCAAACGCCAGCCTGGTAGGGGCTAGTGATAGAAGCAGTAGGACACAGTTTGAAAATTCATCATAGAACTTGAATGAAGAACACGTTACTTCATATGTTCTCATGTGTAATCCCTTAACTAAGCACATTAACGTCTCCATCAGTGGATTTGTTATAAAGAGCTCCTGGGAGAGTCGATAAAATTACCAAATTTGGGGGCGGCTGGGTAGCTCGCTCGGTGGAGCATTGCCTCTTGATTTCAGCTCAGGTCACGATCCCAGAGTTGGGGGATCGAGCTCCATGTCGGGCTCCGGGAGGGACGTGGAACCTGCTTGACATTCTCAACCACTTTCTCTCTCTCCCCACCACCCACTCTATGCTGCTCCTGTGCACGCACTCTCTCTCTCTCTCTAAAAAGAAAAGCAAATATCAAATTTGAACATCCCTCTCTCTTTTGCTAAGTCATAACATTGTGAGTTATGATCGGTTAGAAACAAGTGGATTTTCTGTGTCCCGTCACAGCCAGACAAACATCCACATTGTGTGCCGGGGCCTTGTAAAGTGGGACTTACAGTCACACACAGAGTTCTGAAGCCCCCGAGGCCCCTGTGAAAATGTCCTCTCAGCTTTCTGCTGTGCTGCTGACAAATCATCCTTCTTTCTTTAACCTGCGGTTAAAGAGAATTATAGAGAATGCCAAATAGCATGTCTGCATTACCTTAATAGAAGTTTGTTCCAAGGCTTCAAAAAGCTTAAGTTGTCAGCTCTTTCTTCTCCACCAACTTTTATATGAAAGTCTTAACGGATTCTTTTTATTATTTGAAAATACGATAACTTCAATATCCAGATTAAAAACAAATCAGGGCTGCCTGGTGGGCTCAGTGAGTGGAGCATGTGACTCTTGATCTCCAGGTGGTCCATTGGAGCCCCACGCTGGGTGCAGAGATTACTTAAAAAAACTAAAAACAAACCAATCAAACAGCATTTTAGAACGTGCCTTTTTGAGCATGGGCCGTCCCTTTTCATTTTGTTGGTTGCCAGTGTTTGAGTCTTGCCCTCTGCACTCTTGCAAAATCTTGACCACTGCTGAAATCACAGTTCCTAAAAGCTAAATATTACGCACACTACTGCAACACACAGTAGCAACTAAACAACAATATGTCCAAAGTTTTTAAAATTTTTTTTTCTTTTTTTTCTTTTTCATCGTTTTATTTATTTTTGGGACAGAGAGAGACAGAGCATGAACGGGGGAGGGGCAGAGAGAGAGGGAGACACAGAATCAGAAACAGGCTCCAGGCTCTGAGCCATCAGCCCAGAGCCTGACACGGGGCTCGAAGTCACAGACCGCGAGATCGTGACCTGGCTGAAGTCGGACGCTTAACCGACTGCGCCACCCAGGCGCCCCTCAAAGTTTTATTTTCACCAAATTTATTCACATCCCTCTACTTCAGGTTCTCATTTAACTGGAACTTCTATTTGTGTAATGGTATTAATATCTTAATTATTGCTTAAGTTTTTAAGCTTTATTTTGATTTAAAATTTTTTAAAGAAACATTTTATTTTATGTTATGTTATGTTATGTTATGTTATGTTATGTTATGTTATTTATTTTTGAGAGAGAGTAAGTGCATGAGGGAGAAGCAGAGAGGGAGGGAGATCGAGAATCCCAAGCAGGCCCTGCACCCAGCATGGAGCCGAAAGCAGGGCTTGATCTCACAAACCATAAGATCATGACCTGAGCCAAAATCAAGAGGCCGATGGATGCTTAACCGACTGAGCCACCCTGGCGCCCCTGATACCTTTTTACTTCGAATTTTATTTTTGACACCTAATTTTAGGTTTACAGAAAGGGTTCAAAAACACACCCAGTATCTCTGTCTTACGTTACTATGGAACATTTGTCCTAACAAATGAACTAATATACATTATTATTCACTGAAGTTTCTACTTTTTTGGGGTTTTTTTACTTTACTTTAAAAAAATTTTTTTTTAATGTTCATTTATCTGTGAGAGACAGAGAGAGAGCATGAGCAGGGGAGGGGCAGAGAGAGAGGGAGACACAGAATCTGAAACAGGCTCCGAGCTGTCAGCACAGAGCCCGATGCGGGGCTCGAACCCACGAACTGTGAGCATAAGTTGGACGCTTAACCGTCTGAGCCACCCAGGCGCCCCTTTACTTTTTTACTTTACTCTTTACCCAATGGCCTTTTGTGTTAACCAGATCCCGTGTTACATTTAAGTCCTCTCGTCCCCTTAGGCTCCTTTAGACTGTGTAGTTTCTTGGACTCTCCTTGTTTCTGATGGTCTGTGCTGCTTTGAGGACCCGTGGCCAGGTGTATTGTATGATGTCTTCCAGTTTAGACATGGCTTTCCTCCTGGTTATACTGGGGCTGTGGGCTTTTGGAAGGAAGACCCCAGTGGCAGAACACCATTCTCATCGCGTCCTATCGTGGGTGCCCGTCGTCAACATGACTCCTCACTGTTGATGCTGACCTTGACCGCCTACTTGAGGTCGCGTTTGTCAGGCTTCTCCACCATAACGTCACTGTCCCCTCTCCTCCACACGGTCCTCTCGGAAAGGAGCTTACTGTGTGCCACCCCCACCCAAGGAGTGAGGAGGGACGCTCCACGTTGAAATGTTTTCTTAATGCGTGCAAAATTTAAAAAATACATTTGTTATAAATATTTCTTTTTTATAATTTTTTTCTTTTTTTTTTTTTGCATGACAGTCAGCAAGTACCATTTTGCTTCTTTCAAACACTTCCCGAGTCTTTAGAAACTTTCCCCGGTACGACATGGATCGTTTAAAGCAGCTTGGATTCTTTCCAGCGCAGCTCTTTCAATAACATTTATGTTTCCAGGTACGCAATGAAATGCCTGGATAAGAAGAGGATCAAGATGAAACAAGGAGAAACATTAGCCTTAAATGAGAGGATTATGTTGTCTCTTGTGAGCACAGGGGTGAGTATTCCGTTTGGAGCACTGCTTGCTCTGGTCTTTGCTGGTTGCTCGGTTTTCCAGATCGAGACAATTTATTTAAAATGCAGGCATTCTTTCCCGGCAAATTATGCAGCCAGCCAGTTTTCGGGTGAGTGAGCGTTTATAGCAGGGAAAAGCAGCACTAAGTTAATATAAATAGTGTAGAATCCGCATATTATCTCTGTTTAATTTGGGAGTTGGAAAAGTGCTAGCAACCATCATTATGCACACCCACGACGTCTCCCTTTAGTGGCCGTTTTATGACTTTCCTCTCTGCGGAACGTGGTTGCCGAGATGGCAGGAAATAATCGTGGCAGCGGCAACGAAATCACTTGAGTCTAGTCAAGAACTGAGTGCATGACGGAGGACTGACCCAGAGAAGCTGGAGTACAAGGAAAGTCGCTCTCGTCCTTTGTAAACAGATAGAGAGGAAGCATCTTGGATTACTCAAGTCCGAATTGCACTTGGGGCTATGCGCCATCAGGAGCAGGTGGCTCTGTCTTCGGGGCCCTTGGCTGCTTTTCACCTGCTGCCGTGGACTTCGGTCATTTCCATTTCCAAAACGGTGTTTCCACCTGTGGGACAGTTTATTTGTCCATCAGCCTAGCATTTTTAGCTCAGCCTGTGTCAAAAACTTCTGCCCCGTGACTTCTTGCAAAACAGGATCCCATTCTGGCCGTTTTTGCAGTGAACGGTATGAACCTTGGCGTTTCTGTATTTGAACAGATGGGTATGAAGACACCCAGAAAAACTCAGTGTCCCAGAAACCTGGGCAGTCCTGCGTGTGCCAGAGGGCCTGCCATCCAGCGTGCAGAGGGGGTCAGGGACTCCGGGTCTCCAAGGGAAGGGCAGGAAATGAGGGTGGAGTGGCCAGACGCATGCTGAGTGCCTCCCCCTGTGAATTTAAAGCTAATCACCAAGCCAAGAAGGTTTATTTGCAGTGAGATATATTGGGGAGGGTGTGGCCTCCCAATAGCCTAGCTGGTTTCTAAACACGCTCATTCTCACCCAAAGGATAAAGGAATCAGACTTTAATGGTGAATCAAAGAACCCTTTTCGACTAGTAAGCAAGGAACCCGACACCCGGAGGGGTTAATTTCCTTAGCCAGAGTCTATGGACCCTCTGACTAGTGTTCCTGTCTTACGATCACCTTCTAAGCTCTGTGTTTTTTGGTTAGCACCTATATTTAATGTATTGTGGTGTATGTTTTCCTGGGGTTCGTTTGAAGCAGTTTCAGAAAGGTTATGTGCTACCGAAGTAAAGGATTCTCATAATTTGGCTCAACCATAATAAAAAAAAGAACACTGTAGCTATAAATAATCTCTAACTATGTGCCTCTGCCTCCTAACATCTGGACATTGAGCATTTCAAGTAAGAGTCGTGTTGAGTGCGTGACCGCGTTTGCACCTACCTGGAACCGAAGCTGAGCAGCTCGCACACTGTTGGAATCAGTAAGAATGGCATTGGTTTCTAGTGTCTATTGGAAATGTCATCGCCTTAAATTTCAAACATGGGTGTGCCCTTACTGCAGATTTTAAGTGGTAATTAGAATATTAATTTTTCATGAGCCATCTCCACACCTTGCATGTTTATTCTCGAGAAGGCCTGTGGGGAAAACGTTGGGAGTGTTGAAGAAATATACATACAGTTTTCACATAGCATTTTTATAGTTACTTTTTTCAGGCGAGGGGGAATATGGTTATGTAGATGTATCGGTCATTCTTCACCCATCTTAACCCTCTACGGGAAGAAATAAAAAATTGGTCTACTACTTTGAGCTAATTTAAAAGAATTATTTATATTTTTAATTCAAGTATCAAGCCTTTTTGTTTGGTTTCATTTTTGGGGAATTAGAGGTTGATGTTTTTTACTTATCAATACATAATTTAACCAAAAGTGCTGTAACAACACTATTTGCAATTTTTTCCTTTTTTGCTAATCAAAGGCCACTTTTTCTGGTTCTTTAATCATCTTTAAGTTAAAATCACCTCACTAGGCTACACTTAAGATCAGCCTGTTGGCGTGGACTGGACCGCCGTCCCTCATTACAGTTTTCCTTATATTGGGAGGGTTTTTTTGTTTGTTTGCCTGTTTTTCCTTCCAATTTCAAGTTGAGTGTTTCTTCCCCCAACCTTTCAAAGAGACAGTGGCAGTACCATTCCCAGTTTGATTCTAGAATAGTAAAAGGGTAATCTTTAGGATTAAGAACTAGGATAAGTATGTCCACAGGTGAGAATGTCCATAGCTGAGAAGGAACAGTCAGCACCTTCATTAAACAGTCACATAGTGTCCTCCGAAGTGTCATTCATTCCTTGAAACACGTTTCTGTGCCTAGATCATGCCAGGCATTCTCCTGCAGGATGGAGGGTCCCAAACTGTGACTTTGGTCCCTGCTCTTTCAGAGCTACACAGAATGAGGGAAGGTGGTAGTGTTCGCATGATCTCAGAAATGTATAAGTAATCAGGACACCTCTAGAAGGTGCCCGGTGCTCAGGAGGCACTTAGCAGGGAGGAGGTGACAAGGGATAGTCCTCAGAGGTCACAGGAGGTGTCAGTGCTTGTCTGGGTCCTGGGCGCTTCAGGAGGCTTTGCAGACTTTGGAGAAGGTCAGCTGAGCTGGGGTCTCGAGTGGTGCGTGCATAGCTCCAGATGAAGTTGGAGTGGAGAGGGAGACCGACAGGCCAGGCCAGCCTGTAAAGAGCTTTCTAGGCCAATACTGAGGATTTAAAAAAGGAAAAAAAATCTTTTAGCAATTGGAGACAAAGTGTTTTAAGCAGGAAGTTAACAGAAGCCTCCTCCTGACTGCAAGGTGGAGAATTTTCTTGAAGAAATACTTCGTGCTGTATTTTATCACAGTTTTGCAGAGTTCCTGCAAAAATACAAGCTGTTTTGCTCGGTACCGGTAGGAAATCAAAGAAGACAGTTCCTTGCTGAGGGTCTACCTCTACGAGGCCCTTTAGTTCTTACTGCCTTTAATTTGTAATCAAGGCAGAACATCTTAACCATAATGATGTTCACAACTGTATCAGCCCCATCGCCGAACTGCCATTTTTTCACACTGGTCGGTATTTGGTTCTTTGCGTCTCGAGCTTCCCACGAGACCTGGTGTGGTATCTGCCCAGCACCTGAGAGGTGACGGATTGCAGTCAGCATACAGATAACTGAATCGCATCCCTTTAACTGAGCTCTTACTTGACTTTGCCACAGAAGCCCAGCCTTTGTGAGCAGTGTAAGTAACATAGAACCCTGGAGAGGGTCAGGAGACTGGGGGTTGAAATCCTGGCTGGCTACCACATTTCTTTGTGACCTCAGGCAAGTCATTTCCCCTTTTTAGGGCCTTAGTTTCTTTATTTTAAAACTAAACACGCAGGACCAGGTGATTTTTTTTTTTTTTAAAGAGCCCTTCCTGTTCAGAAAGCCTGTGATGCTAAATCTACAGTTCATGTCCCTTCTTGATAACATATGATCTTAAGTGAACCTATTTTGTTCGCCTTTTGCCATTTCCTTGGGGCTACCATTAGAAGGATCATATCCCATTGTGTTCAGAAATACCCCTTCGCAGGGCCCACCGTCTCCTTGGTGGAGTGAGTACAGATGCCCTCTGGAGCTGGGAAGGACTCTGGCCTCACTAAGTTCGGGGTCCACCCGCCTCTCTGCTCTACAGATGAATTGCTCATCGGATCAGGAACCAGAGTGTGTGGGGAGCCCCGTTCAAGAAGGAGAAGAATGAGCCATCTTCAGCAGGCTATTAAAAAGGTGGTTCCCTAAGGGCTTCCAAGTGGGAGGGTGCCCCCCACCTCCAGGAAGGCCACATGGCTTTTAACAGAAAAAGGAAAGCACTTTCATTTTGCCTGTTTAAAGCAAAATCAGCCTTGAAACCAGTAATCACTAATACCATCTCAACGGTGTTTTAAGGCAAACTAGGTAATCACAAAATGAAATTTGTAGTTCATTCCGGAAGATACATGGAAATTGTATTCAAGTTCATGAACCTCGGGTATAGAAAGGAGTCAGATGCATCAGTATGCCCTTAATACAGAGGTTTGGATGATGCAGATTCAGTGTATAGATTATTCTGTTGAAACCTGACTATTTTCTGTGGAATTTAATGATTTTTTTGTTTCTGTTAAGAAAGTGGATATAGATGCGGGGTGTTTTTTTGGCCAGTTTCTATTTTAATCAGTTGAGTGGTGAGTATACAGTGTATATAAAGAATCTAAATGGACCCAGTTATAGATCTGGCTTAGCACTGAGGAGTTTTCACAAGGGAACACAAGCATGTATCCAGCACTCAGATCAAGGGATAGAAAGTTAGTCGTATTCCTTGGGGCACCTGGGTGGCTCAGTCGGTTGAGCATCCAACTTCGGCGCCAGTCGTGATCTTGCCGTTTGTGAGTTTGAGCCCTGCGTCGGGCTCACTGCTGTCGGTGCAGAGCCTGCCTTCAGATCCTCTGTCCCTAATCTCTCTCTCTCTCTCTCTCTCTCTCTCTCTCTCTCTTTGCCCCTCCCCGCTTATGCTCTCTCTCAAAAATAAACATTAAAAATAATAAATAAATAAATAAATAGATAAATAAAATAAAATAAAGTTACTCATATTCCTGAAGTCTTGTGCCTCTTCCAGTCACCTACCCCGCGCCCAGGTTAACTACTACCCAGACATCTAACACTGTCATTTAATTTGGCTTTGCCTGTGTTTGAACTTGGTATACATGTGCCCTCTCTCATCTGGCTTCTCTCACTCAGCGTGGCTTGTGAGATTCACCTGCATCATCGCACGTGGCCATGGTACATTCTGCGGCTACGTAGCAGAGGTCTGCAACCTGCGTATGGCCGCCGGACCAGATCTAGCTTGCGGCCTTTTTTTCTGTAGGGCCCGTGGACTGGCAATGGGTTTTCCGTTCCTGAGGCATTGTACGGAAAATAAACAAAGGATGTGTGACAGAGGTGGCCTGGAGCCTGCAAAACCGAAAATAATTCGTGTCTAGCCCCTTGTACACAAACTTGCTGACCCTTGCTGTGTAGCATTCCCCCGCACAAAGTGACCGCGGTTCACGCATCTGTTCTAATTACCGGTAGACATCCGGGTTACTTGCCGCTTGGGGCTCCTGTGAACAGTGCTGCGAGGAGCATTCTCTTGCAGTTCTCTTAGAGCACGTTGGGTACGGGCTGCTGTGAGGTGTGCAGCTGGCGGTGGAAGTGCTGACGCCTGGGGCTTGCACACGGGGCCCAGTTTCGGCAGATGGCCCCGACCAGCTGCCAGAGCAGTTGTTGGCACCATGCGCTCCTGGGTGCCGTATGTGGGGGTTCCGTTTACACCCTGTCTTTCCAGCCACTTGGCCTTGGTGGTCTTTTTGATTTTGCCCATTCTCTTGGGGTTTAGCGATAACACACTGTGAGGACACATCTCCTTGGTGACCGCTGACGCCCAGCACCTGTCCATCGGCTTGTGAGCCATTCGATGACCCTCCGATGTTTAGTGCCTTTATTGGTTTGTTGGCTGGTTTGTTCATTTATATTGTTATTATTACTCCTACTATTGCCGTTTTTTGCCACTGCTCTGTTGGGTCGTTTGCCTTTTCCTTTATTGATTTATGAGAGCTCTTTATGTATTCTAAGTATGAGTCCTTTCTGCATGTATGGATTGCAGATGTCTTTTCCTATTCTGTGACTTGCCTTTTTACTCTCTTGATAGTGTTTTCTGAAGGCCAGAAGTTCTTGATTTTATTTTTGTGCAGTTTAGCAGTACTTCCCCCATTAGTGCTTTTGGGTGGCCTGAGAAATCTTTACTTACCCTAGGGTCACAAAGATACTCTCTTTTGCTTTCCTCTAGAATATTTATTGTTTTCCCTTCAGATCTTTGTCGTCCTGAAGTTGACTTCAGTGTGTGGCGTGAGGTAGGGGCGGGCATTCACATTCTGTTGTACAAATATCCATTTGTTCCCGCATATCACGGAAGGGCCATCCTTTCCCCCCACCCTGTTGTGTCACTTTATCACAAATCGGTTGACCATTTGTGTGTGAGTCTATGTCAGGATTCTCTCTTCTGTTCTGTTGGTCTGTCTGTTCTTGGGCCACTACCACACTGTCTGATTTACTGTTGCTTTATAATAACTTTTGGGGCACGTGAGTGGCTCAGTCAGTTAAGTTTCAGACTTTGGCTCAGGCCACGATCTCACAGTTCATGGGTTCGAGCCCCGCATCCGGCTCTGCGCTGACAGCTCAGAGCCTGGAACCTGCTTCGGATTCTGTGTCCCCCTCGTTCTCTGCCCCACCCTTGCTCACACTCTATCTCTCTCTCTCTCTCTGTCTCTCTCTCTCTCTCAAAAATAAACATTAAAAATATATATATTTATACATATTATGCATATTTATATATAATATACATAAATAAATATATGTAAATATATAAATATATATAAATATATATTTATATATAATATATAAAACACATATAAATATATATTTATATATAATATATAAAACATAAGTATAAATATAAAAATACAGATATATATAATATATATAAAATAATTCATATATATATATATATATACACACACACACACACACAATAAGTCTTAATATCTGGCACTATGACTTTTCTGGCTTTTTCTTCTAGAGTGAATTTTTCCTGGCTGTGCACATCTCCATATACATTTTGGAATCAGCTCAATTTTCACTTTAATTAAAATTGTAGCCGGGCGACTGGGTGGCTCAGTTGGTTGAGCATCCGATATTGGCTCAGGTCATGATCAAACTTTGTGAATTCGAGCCCCGCATCGGGCTCGCTGCTGTCAGCGCAGAGCCCGCTTCAGATCTTCTGTTCCCGCCTCTCTCTCCGTCCCTCCCCCACTCCCGCTTGCACTCTCTCTCTCGAGAATAAATAAAACATTAAAAATTCTTTTTTAACTTGCATAGAATTTCTAGATGACTTTGAGGGAAAACTGACATCTTTACAATTGAATTATTCAGTCCCCGACTCTGATGTATTTTTCTACTTTGAAAGCTAGCTGCGTTCTCTTTTTATGCTCAGCGTCTCAAGACGGTAGTATAGATATTTCCTCCCACTGGGGTATGGTTCTTCCAACCTCAGAATCAGAGAGAGAAACGGATACTTGACTAGCCAGAACCAAAATGTAGAGCAACAGAGAGCCTGGCAGGGCAGCGATATCTTTCTGTAGAGTCTGGGTCCTTTGAAGAAGCTGCAGATAGAAGGGTCATGGTTGAGTTGGCGAGAGACAAGACCTTTGAATTCATCTCCACTCTGTCCGTGTGCATTTTGTCATGTAACCAGATCCGTTTTGGTGGGACGGTTAAGGTTCCTAAGGAGGGGTCTCTGCTCAACGCACAGGGCAGCGGCATGGACGAGACCTGTGGATGCTGTCTGGTAGAAGATGTGCTACCCGGGACAGCTTTTGTTTTTCTGACAAACTGTGGCTTTTTTTTTTCCTCCCTAGGACTGCCCTTTCATTGTCTGTATGACCTATGCCTTCCATACTCCAGATAAACTATGCTTCATCTTGGATCTGATGAACGGTGAGCAACACGCAGGAAGTCTGAGCGCAGGGAGAGACTTGGCCGTGATGTGAGACCTCAGCACACCCTGATCTGCACACGCCGGCAGTTTGGGTCTCTGGGATAAGTGGGTTTCCCCCCAAAATTTAAGGAAACCTTCTGCTCTTCAAGTTTCCATTGAAATTCATTTTAAATTCCCCTCTGCGCCCTCCCAGTTTCTCACCAGGAAGTTTGCACTTTCCGGAAGAGATTTTCACAAACGACGTAAACTTCATCTTCTGGAACGCAGCTGGCCTAGATCTTTAATTAGCTTGTTTCCTAACCCTCAACTTTTAGGAATGAAATGCCTCATAAGAACGTAGGCCAAAGATATATTAGGAAGCCGACTTTGAAGGACTGGCTGTGGGCCAGCCCGGCTTCTGGCTGGACGGACCAGCCGTCAATTGGTCTTGTAAGCTATGAGTGCCGACAAAGTTCTAGCTAAAAAAGTAGCTTTCTAATGCTAGAGAGTGACACGGCATGTACTCAAAGCGTTTTCCGTAACAAGAGCTGACGCAAAAGGCATCCGGGACAACAAATGCACAGCTTCCTTTTTTGGAAGTTCATTTGAAGTTCGGTTACATTTGGAGGGTTTGACCCAAAGCCAGACCTATTCAACAGCGTGGAGGAATTTCACAGACGTTAATAGTGGGCCAAGAAGCCAGACACCATAGCACATGTCCTGCGTGATTCCACGGTTAGCACTCTCAGAACGGTTAAGGTGAACGGATGGTGGAAGGTCAGATTGAAGTCCCCTTGGCCTAACCGAGGGGCCAGGGGCTGAGGCATTGACAGGGAAGGGCACGGGGCCTCTGGGATCCTGCACATCTTACATCTTGACCTGCCAGTGGTTCTACAGGAACACGTGTGTGTGGAAGGGAAGGTGCTTACAAAAGCAGGGCCATACAGTGGGCACACGTGAACTTTTCTAGATCAGTAGAAGCTATTCCTTGACAGCTTATGAGAACATTCCCTTATCCTGTTGGTGGCATTCTCTCACTGTGTAACTTGAGCCCATATGGGAATTGATTTTTTCCAAACGTTTTATTATGGAAAACTACAAACACAGGGCAAAACTGAAGAAATTGTACGGGGAACACCCAAATCCCCACCTACCTGGATTTCACCAGTTACAATTTTACGGTTGCATCCGCTTTATCATCTGTCTCTCGGTATGATCGTTTTGTTTGTTTGCTCATTCATTTATTGTCCCCGGAGCCAGTTGCCAAGCCGGCTACTGGGTCAACCATGTCATGACCTGTTCATTAGACAGGAAGTTAGTGATCCAAGCAGGTTAGCTTGCGAGGGTACATGTGGGAGCTGGATTCCCAGTCTGCGAATGATGGCTTCGTTGTCTATTGCTGTGGCCACCCACCCCTGCATTTAAGTGTTAACAATGTACAAGCTTCCTCTGTACTCTCGAAAGTGTTTTGTCAGACTAGGCAAGTCAAAGACAGATATATACGAAGCAGGAGCTAAGTTTGCCTTTTTGTACTGGGTCCTAACGATTTACGATGACGTTTTTTGTTTCTTGCAAATTAACATGCTTTGCCTTGACCTGTCCTTCTCTGATTCCAGGGGGCGATTTGCACTATCACCTTTCCCAGCATGGGGTATTTTCTGAGAAGGAGATGCGGTTTTATGCCACCGAAATCATCCTGGGGCTGGAGCACATGCACAATCGGTTTGTTGTTTACAGAGATTTGAAGGTAAGGCAGTCTGGTTTCGGGACCTGTGCGGTAGGTATGGTGGTCACGGGTGTCCAGACGGTCCCTTCTCTTTCTTTTTTTTTTTTTTTAAATTTTTTTTTTCAACATTTATTTATTTTTTGGGACAGAGAGAGACAGAGCATGAACGGGGGAGGGGCAGAGAGAGAGGGAGACACAGAATCGGAAACAGGCTCCAGGCTCTGAGCCATCAGCGCAGAGCCCGACGTGGGGCTCGAACTCACGGACCGCGAGATCGTGACCTGGCTGAAGTCGGACGCTCAACCGACTGCGCCACCCAGGCGCCCCCGGTCCCTTCTCTTTCATAGGACCTGCCGTTTTCCTCATCTGAGCCCCGGGGAAGTCACCTCTGTGTGGTATCCATCTGTCCAGACCCTAAACCCTGTTCCAGGAACTCCCTTCCTTCCTAGTTGTCACTGTCCACCCCGTGTGTCCTACCCTGCCTGGTGCAACACACATACTAACTCAAAAGTTTTTCATTGGTTAATGAATGAAAAGCAAGCCAGGAGTTACTTGGTGTTGCTGATTTTACAATTAATTGTAACGCACTTAATGTTCACTAAGCAGCCGATTCGGCCATGGCTCTATGTTAGAACTCGTGATGTTCAAAACTGAACAAGCAAAGAGCATGCATCTTCTGGGATTCATACACCGGTAAACTGAGGCGTAGAACGGCTGAGCCACAACTCCTCCGAGGCAGGGCCAATCAGCCTGCAGAACTTTCCCCCCGCAGGCCACTCTGAGAGTTTCACATTGTTTTAAGACTGTGTTCAAAATCACCAACAGATTTGTAGATCCTTGAACTGCAGAGCCCTAGACTGTTGGTGCCTGGGCTTCTCCACTCTCACTCTCCCTGGACTGGGAAGAAAAGGCAGTGAGTGCATTCCGAGTCTCCCCCTTCTGAACCACGATGCTCGGTCCTGGGTTCTGCGTTTATGAGGGAGCTGGGGTTTTGCTCAGTATGTCCATAGGGACACTTGTGGTGAGAAGACCGGGATAGAGACAAAAGAGACCTTGACAAATGATAGAAATGATCAGGCAGATACATAAATGGGCACATGTTGACGCGAAGAAAAACGAGAGGAGAGACAGTGTCCCAAACAGAGAAAGCAGTCCGGGAGGACGTGTTTGCCTCCTCTTTCAGATTCCTTCTGGAACAGACCCAGGGCCACCGACTGAAATGTACAGCTTATGCTCCTTTTCTCTAAGTAGCTATGTTTTGATCGGCTGCCTTAGCTTTTTAAAGTTACCTTCTAGGGGCACCTGGGTGGCGCAGTCGGTTAAGCGTCCGACTTCAGCCAGGTCACGATCTCGCGGTCCGGGAGTTCGAGCCCCGCGTCAGGCTCTGGGCTGATGGCTCGGAGCCTGGAGCCTGTTTCCGATTCTGTGTCTCCCTCTCTCTCTGCCCCTCCCCCGTTCATGCTCTGTCTCTGTCTGTCCCCAAAATAAATAAAAATGTTGAAAAAAAAAATTTAAAGTTACCTTCTAAGAATCTAAAAGATGGTATTTTCTTTTTGAGCCTCTTGGCTTTTTTTTTTCTTCACAAAATGCTTTGTACAAGTTAAGGCTTTCTGCAAGGTTACAGAATTACTCCCTTAGTTTTCATCTGAGCATGAAGGAGACAAAAATATATTTTCATTGAATTAGAAATAATTAGGTAGTGGTTGGCACCTGACAGTTTGTTCCCCTGCTCCGTGAGTTTTGCAGGAGAATACAATACATGCTGAAGGCCCTTGAAGCCCTATTGTAATACATTTTAATTTAAATCTATAACCGGTCTCTAATCATCTCTATGCTGTATCTTGTTTTTGTTTTCGAAGCTATTTAGTAGGCAGTGGTATTTAATTTCTATTCAAACTGAATTCTAGTCGCTCATGATTATTCATGCTTTAGTTTGATAATAGCATGCCATTATTTTTATTTCAAGCAAAACAATAGTTGATCTCCAGCAGAAAAATATTAAGATGACTGTAATTCAGCGTGTATTAGGGAGAGGAGCTTTGATTTCCTTGCTCATGTCGGCTAAATCCAATGTCAGCGGATATATGTCATCGGAGTTGTGCTGAGAACCACTGTGGGTCATTCGGTAGGGTCCTGTGTTCTGATTACGCACCCACAGGCATGCCGTTCGAGATCGGTGTGGCACTGTGGAGTGTTCTGGTTTCTTAGGTCAGCGTTTGTACATTCTCGTGAGGTTCCTTTCCGTTCCGTGCCTCGTGGCCTCATTCCCAGAGCCCTTTGTGGGTCACAGAAGCCAAGAAGCTGGTGGGCTCACTCCCTTTGTGGAGAGGCGCGCTGCTCTGGCCGGGCCACAGTCCCCACGGGGGAAAGAAACTACTTTCTATCTGATGAACTGTGGTCATAACCACCGCCCCCCCCCCCCCCCCCCAAAGCTCCCTGCCCTGTGTCTCCTTATCTCATGAGTAGGCTCCTTTTTGTGTCTGTCATTGCCACTTTCCTGCTGGACTTGAACGTGAAAAGGGTTACTTCCCGTGTTATACCCCACTCGGATGTGATAGTATGGAACTTGTGTTTAGATGAAACGGTAAATTACCAAGTGTGTATAGTTTCAGAAATTCTCAAAGCCCGGTGACAGTCTGGGGACTCTTGAAGATCATCTTGTCTTTCTCTTTAGCCTGCAAATATCCTCTTGGATGAACACGGACACGTCAGGATATCCGATCTCGGTCTTGCCTGTGACTTTTCCAAAAAGAAGCCACATGCGAGTGTGTGAGTACCACATCAACTCTCTTCACTCCTGTTTCTCTCCACGACGCGTTGATTCGCTCAGGCCCCGATCTGGTCACTTGCTCCCCCTGCTTTTTCTTGCTAGAGGTGATTCTTAATATGTGGTAATGCTGGGAGGGGGCCAGGTCCCCAATCCCTGGCGATGGGAGACGAGATAAGCGGGGAGCGTGGATGGACCCAGAGAGTGATGTCAGGGGCCGGGGTATCTCTGCAGCACACCTGAGCCCACGATGGCAGGGTGACCCTCGTCAGTCAGTTTACCTGCTTGACCGCAGTCTTCTCCGTAAAGTAGAGGCAGTAGCAAATGCCTGTAAGTTGTCTGTCCTACGGATAAGGGAAGCCTGTGTGCCTGGGAAGGTGCAGAGGCATCTGTGTGGAACGCTCCAAGGGAGGCCCAGAGGTCGAGCGTCTCTCTCCAGCTACTTTTCTCCTTCATTTGCAAAATGGCTTTTTTTTTCCCCCCCCGAAGGGAAATTAGGAATCTTTTTTCTTTTTTTTTTTTTTAATTAAAAACACAAATCATCTGCTCGCAGGTCATGGTAGACTGGAGCATTTATTACATCAGTCCTCCAGCAGACCATGTGGAGGGAACCCCGTGCCCCGCAGCCCCCAGCCAGCACCCGACCCCTCCGCACGCCCCCCCTCCCCCGCTCCCCCGGAAGCTCGAACACAGGGGCGTAAAGCTACCACACCAGGGCTCCGCAGAAGCAGAATGACGCGTCATTTCTGTTTCTTCGGCTATCAGTTTATCGGAGTGGAGAGTGTAGACATGTGTGCGGTTTGTGGAAGAGCAGATGCGTGTTACTTTTATCCTCTCTCTTTGTAAAGGGATCACTCTCAGCCCTGAAATCTTGGAAAATTACATTTTCTTTTTTTTTTTTTTTTTAACCTTTGTTTATTTTTGGGACAGAGAGAGACAGAGCATGAACGGGGGAGGGGCAGAGAGAGAGGGAGACACAGAATCGGAAACAGGCTCCAGGCTCTGAGCCATCAGCCCAGAGCCCGACGCGGGGCTCGAACTCACGGACCGCGAGATCGTGACCTGGCTGAAGTCGGACGCTTAACCGACTGCGCCACCCAGGCGCCCCGAAAATTACATTTTCATTGTCCACCTGGAGCTGACATTCATCTCTGTGGTGAATGGGGCTGACGAAACTCCCCGGGGTCTCCTGTCACGCATCCATACAGAAACTAAAGCCCAGACCCTTCTTTTTGTGGGTCTGGAGGTGGCCCTGCGTGGCGGTGTTGGAGGAGGGCCTGCGGTAAATCAGAAGCGCCTTGTGAGGCCCCGATCGGATGTGAACGGAGGATAGCACCGATTCTGTAAACACGTTTCCCCCTTCCCTCAGAAGCCGGGGCGCTGTGATAACAGCGTTCGCATTTTGCCGGCACTTTACAATTACGAGGCCAGAACTTGTGGTCGTATAAGCTTCTCTCGGCAAGTTCATCAGACGTTTTTAAGAGGGTTGTTTGAATTTTTAATGCTGCAGCCATTTGGTATGCTAATTTCTTCAATTTAGTGTGGCCGCCACCGAATACGAATCCGAGAGCTCAGAAAAGTTAATCTTGCAAAGGAATTAACTTGCAGCGATGGGATGGCGTTAATTTATTTCCTTACAGAGCTGCACCCGCTTCTTACTGTAATTCACCTGTCGGCCCCAGGAGGCGGGCTGTTCTCAAGATTCCAGCAGCAGCTACAAAAAGGGGTAGACGTGGGAAGGTTGGTTTCTACGCTTACATGATCGTAGTGAGGCCACTATAAAAAAAAGATAAAGGCGCAACCAGATCCTTTTTTTTTTAAGTAGAGGGGCATGACTGGGATAGGAACAGGCTTCTGAGTCAGCAGATCTGGGTTCGAATCCTCTTCCAAGCCGTGCTTCCCTTCTCCCCTCTCTAAAAAGGACATAACAACAAAGTTTATTTCGTCTGATTGTTGTGAAGGTCAAGTCAACCGACTAATACGGCAAGTTTTTAATGTGACATTGGCCGGGTGCTAGGAGCAGGCAATGCTGTGGGGACCCTTGGAGCCGGCTGTGCGGGAGGTGGCCCTTGAGTGGGTGGTGGTGTGCCAGGAGCCACAGCGCTCACCGTGTCATCGGTTGAACATCCGCTGTCCCAGGCGTGCTCAGCTGCTGTGAATACGCTATGATCTTCATAGAAGCACCAGACGTTATAGGTAGAATTATCTACTTTATGGTACGGTCCCTGAAGTCCAGAGAAATCAAGGTCACAGCCCTGGCACATTGTGGGGCTAGAATTGCAGTCCATTTCGGTCTCCAGAGCTTATACTCAGGCGACCTCCCGGAGGCTCGATGAGTAATTTAGGGCCAGAATTTCACCCTGGACTTGGTTTCTCGAGTCTTTTCAGAAATGTAGATGTGATCCCTGGACTCCATCTGGCTGGTCCACCTACAAGAAGTGTTGTGGTTGAGGTCCCCAGTTTGGGCTTAGGTTTAGTCCATTTAATGACGGGATCAAGAATTATTGTAAATGGAAAGTTAACTGTGCAGTGGCCCCGAAAAGTCAAAAACTTCTGTAATTGAACAGATTACCAGTGCCCGATTTGAGTTCCAGCTTATTTGCTGTAAGAACACAAAGTTGCATCTCATGTCACAGTGTTCTCAAAACCTTCACGTGTTCTTTCAGTATTTGTAGTAGTTCGGATCGTCAGGGGACAGTGTTGTCAGGAAGCATCAGTAGCTGCCATGCGGGCAGAGTCAGAAAGCCATGGGGGCAGGTGGACCGGTATTTGGCTCCTATTGTGGCCAGTGTCATCATCTTAGAGAGCTGATCTGCATTAACCTATTGTGTTTACCCTCGCTGTACTTTCCCTTTCCAGAATTGGGTTCTGATCCCAAGAATCATAGGCTCACAATTCACGACAAAGGTCTGTCCGGGCAACACTGAAATTAACCCTTCCCAGAGACTGGTTTGGAGACCCCTCATAGAAATCTCCAGTACCCTCACAGTGTGGCTAGGTGACCTTATGCCATCAGACTTTGGATTCCGGATGGTGGGGCTACTGCTGGTGCTGGACCCGCCTGTGAAGGACCAGCGCCCCTGTTCACTGTCTGAGAGCAGCCTTCCAAATAGAACTCGTTAGACAGAGAGCTCTGGGCACAGTGCTGATCCTGGGTCAGTAATGATCATGAGTGATCCAGGAGCACTTTCTGAGCAGATTCTCAGTGAGCATAACTTAAAAGTGATTATAATAAGAGTAGAGATTAAAGGCCCTGACGTGGATTGAGTTCTTCTGTGCCAGGACTGTTCTTAACCCATCACGTATATGTAATCCACACGGCAACCTTGCGCAATGAAGTGTTGTCTTATCACCCGTCTTGTCTGGGAAGAAGATCAGTGAGGGGTGGACAGGTTGGAGGGTGTGGCTTTTGCAGGTGCCCTGTCGGGCTGCGTCTTTGCAAGCCCCCGTGAGCCCCCTCTTGCTCTCCTAGATGGAACAGTGCACACTCGGATCCTTAAGGAGGAGCCCAGAATCAACCAATGGGAGGGGATTCGAAGTTGCAGAAGAGTGCAAGTTGCAGATAAAACGGTTGTCCTCCCAAATCTTTCAGCTTCTGAAAAGCATCCTCACATTTGCTTAGCCGGGTCCTCTGACGTGTCAGTAGCCCTTAAAACCTGACACAGGGTTTCTCTATCTTTTTTACTTTTTAAAAATTTTTTTAAGTTTATTTTAAGAGAGAGAGTGGGGGGCAGGGCGTGGGACAGAAAGAGAGAGATCCCAAGCAGGCTGTACGCTGTCAGTGCAGAGCCCAACGCAGGGCTTGATCTCACAAACTGTGAGATTTTGATCTGAGCTGAGATCAAGAGTCAACCACTTAGGGGTGCCTGAGTGGTTTAGTCAGTTAAGCATCCAACTTCGGCTCTGGTCAGGATCTCCTTCCTGGTTCGTGCATTTGAGCCCCGCTTCGGGCTCTGTGCTGACAGCTCGGAGCCTGGAGCCTGCTCCAGATTCTGTGTCTCCCTTTCTCTGTCCCTCCCCTGCTCACATTGTCTCTCTCTCTCTCTCTCTCTCTCTCTCAAAAAATGAATAAATGTTAAAAAAAAAAAAGTCGGATTCATAACCTACTGAGCCACCTGGGTGCTCTGGATTTCTCTGTCTTTTGTACCTGCCGGCTTGTGCCCGTCTTCTTCCCCACTCCCTCAGGGTCTGTCGCTGTCTCTGTGAGTAAGTAGCCCCCACGCTTACCATGTGTCCGCCCAGGTCCTCGGCACAGAGGGTGGCACCACACAGGAGGGATGTCCCCATCCCTTCTGGTCCGTGGCACCACCTGTAGGTGCCCGCTTATCGTCCCCTCCCCCACTTCACCTCTGCCCCTTGTGCAGCCTCACTGGAGCTCTGGACCGGGCAGGAGACCCTCTAGCTCTCCATCGCGGTAGTGCAGGAAGACCAACATGGTTCAGATTTCCCCTCCCAGACCGGACCTTGCGTTCTCTCACGTTTACCTCATACTGTCATTTGTTTATATTCACTCCTACACTAACGAAGACGGAAACGGTCGATTTCCCATTGGGTGCTGCATGGCTCACGTTGGGCGGGCCCCCCATCGTCCCCTCCGCCTCCTTTACGGCCGCTGCCATTTAACAAATGGCGTCTGAACCCCTTGTCGAGCTGTTGACATTTCCTAAGGTGGGCATGCCTTCCTAACTGCGTGTACACTTTCTTCTCCCTAGTGGCACCCATGGGTACATGGCTCCCGAGGTGCTGCAGAAGGGGACGGCGTATGACAGCAGTGCTGACTGGTTCTCCCTGGGCTGCATGCTTTTCAAACTTCTCAGAGGGTGAGTGAACCGCATCCTTTTCAAACTGCTGCCATGGCGTGTCCCGGGATCAGCATCCAGGCTGGTTAGACATCACTGGGCCTCACATCCTCTTGGATCACACATGGTAACCTGGATGGTGACCCTGGCTCTTCCTGCCTCGTAGAAGGGAGAGCTTTGTGCCCGGAAACTTTTAGGCAGAAGCTTACAGGTTCATATTTTTGTTCCATGCCAACACATTCAAACCTAAGAAAAAAAAAAAAAAAAAAGACTGCTTTGAAATAGCCCCATCGAGGACCCTGATTTGGGAGCACAAGTGTTCTTTTAAAATGTGAATCACTGGGGCACCTGGGTGGCGCAGTCGGTTAAGCCTCCGACTTCAGCCAGGTCACGATCTCGCGGTCCGGGAGTTCGAGCCCCACGTCAGGCTCTGGGCTGATGGCTCGGAGCCTGGAGCCTGTTTCCGATTCTGTGTCTCCCTCTCTCTCTGCCCCTCCCCCGTTCATGCTCTGTCTCTCTCTGTCCCAAAAATAAATAAACGTTGGAAAAAAAAAAATTTAAAAAAATGTGAATCACTGAAGAAGGTAGGATACTTTTTCTTCCGCTAGGAATCAGTTACTCATGATTGTCTCACCCACGTAATGCATTTTGAGGGTCACAAGAAAGGACCCAAGATCCAAAGCAAACTGATTTTAAAAGCGTGCATTTATTCGTAAGCATGCTGAAGTTAATTTGTGCCTTTTTTTTTTTTCTCGAACACAAAAATGAAACTGCGTAATTCTGTGTTTTTAATTAATCGGTGTTAGTTCTCAGCCACCAAAGATGGTGAAATAGAGCGGAAGGATTATGAAATGAAAGCACTGTCAAAATATGTTCTCCCTTTGAACACAACGATTATGTTAACACTTCCATTAATGTTTAAGAATTTGCAGCCAACTGGAGTGGGACTCTTGAAGTTTTGCAAATATGGTTTTGGTTATTCCTCATTCACAAAGATACAGAAAGCACTTCATGTTAAAATTTCCTGGTCAGGGTTCCCCCTCTCATGGTTCTGCTGTGAAACGGGTCTGATCGTTTGCTGGGCTTTTCACATTTCCACCGGGAAGCCTCGTGGAGCACGGCCACATCTTCTCATGGTGTTTAGCACATGCCACAGGGCGGCCGGACTCCATGTTTCCCCCCAGATTAGGTCCCAAGTGCCCTGGCCGCTTCCCCAGGACCCTGGTAATCGAGTTGTTCTCTGCTCCTGGTTTTCACTGGGGAACTTAAATTGTGTTATTTCTCAGAGAGTCAAGCCCTGTTGGGCCTTAATTGAGTTACTGTATTTGTGGAGCCTGGATGGGCCTAATTCACGTCATCGGACTCACTGACCTAATTAGAGAGTTTCTGCAAGACAGACCAGAGAAAACCACTTCCCACGCAAGATGTGGGGAGTGGGAAAGCCTCTGCACGTGTGGTGAGTGTGTGGCGACGCGCCCGGGTCTCTGGACATCCTCTGGAGGTGGGGTTGGAGGTGCGGAATCCACACTCGCAAAACTGTGAGATGATGAAATTCTGCGCATCGGCGAAACCGTTGCATACGCCAAGTCCAGATTCAAAAATCACCAGTAACATGTCACAGGGGAAATGAAACTTCTTTGGTCTGTTTATAATAACGTCCATGCGTGTAGATTGGGGATGATCTGGTGTGACGCCGCTTTTAAAAAGATCAGAAAATTTAGGGGCGCCTGGGTGGCGCCGTCGGTTGAGCGTCCGACTTCGGCCAGGTCACGATCTCGCGGTCCGGGAGTTCGAGCCCCGCGTCGGGCTCTGGGCTGATGGCTCGGAGCCTGGAGCCTGCTTCAGATTCTGTGTCTCCCTCTCTCTCTGCCCCTCCCCCGTTCATGCTCTGTCTCTCTCTGTCCCAAAAATAAATAAACGTTGAAAAAAAAAAAAAAAAAAAAGATCAGAAAATTTAATTACTAACAATATGCCAGCAGTGCGATTTGGGGCTAATAAGGTGAATCCGGGGGCGCCTGGGTGGCTCGGTCGGTTAAGCGTCCAACTTTGGCTCAGGTCATGATTTCCTGGTGCATGAGTTCGAGCCCCACGTCGGGCTCTGTGCTGACAGCTCGGAGCCTGGAGCCTGCCTCCGATTCTCTGTCTCCCCCCTCTTTGCCCCTCCCCCGCTCACTCTCTCTCTCTCTCTCTCTCTCTCTCTCTCTCAAAAAAAAAACCAACATTAAAAAATAAAAAAAAAAAGTGAATCCAGCTGTATTTAGCCCCAATTCAGATTGGGAGTACCGAATTGGGAGGTTTCATTCTTCGTGAGGTCTGTGATCGGGCCTGGTGGGGAAGTGTGGCTTCCTGCCCAGAGGAGTCCTGGCTGGCGGGAAGACATCCAGAGGGGTTCCCCAAGGAGGGGATGGATGAGACGAGGGGACAACAGTGACAGACCTCGAAACCATGGCTCCTATGGAAAGGTAGGAAGAGCTAAGTACAAGGCTTAGGGGGGTCCTAATGGCTTCTGGCTGGTGGAGGGTCCATCGTCAGGGAGGGGCTATATGCATGCTGCACTGCTCCCAGGAGCAGGCATTTAAGGAGGGGAAAGATTTCACTTGGACACAAGAATGCCCACTGGAGCATTTGAAGGAGTGTTGTACCTCACAGGTAGTGAGGTCCCCGTCACTGCTGGGGGACCATCCTTTGAGTCTGGCACGGAAAGAATCCTTCCAGTGTATAATAGATAGGACCAGATGAGTCTTCCCCAGTAAGATTTATGATTTTTTTAATGTTTATTTATCTTTGAGAGAGAGTGTGTGAGCAGGGGAGGGGCACAGAGAGAGTGGGAGACAGAGAATCCAAAGCAGGCTCCACACCTCCAGCACAAAGCCCAATGCAGGGTTTGAACCCACAAACCATGAGAACGTGGCCTGAGCCGAAATTGGATGCCCAACCGACTGAGCCACCCAGGCGCCCTGGGGTTTATGATCCTACGCCATCCTTTGCATTCCTTGTTTGGAAGCCATTCACGGGAAGGACGGAGCACTGAAACCGAAGGGCAGGGAGACGTTGTTTGGTTGATGTGATTTCGACTAAATTTGGTAAACATTTATCGAGTACCTGCAATATGCAAGAGGCTGTGCTGGGTGCTCTGGGGAGAGGAAGGGAGGGAAGGAGGAAGCCACATCGAGTCCTTAAGGAGCTGGCGGGAGAGTAGAGATGTCTACACCCAGGAGCAAGGCCAGCCGCGGTGTCCGGGGGCACGAAAATGGGTCCCAGGGCT
>NW_024412645.1:5724058-5737891 GCF_014898765.1 Herpailurus yagouaroundi | reverse complement strand
CAAGGCCAGCCGCGGTGTCCGGGGGCACGAAAATGGGTCCCAGGGCTAACTTGGGAGAGCGGGGCCAACTCCACGCAGGAGATGCTCTGTGAAGCGAGCTTGAAAGAGGATGGCGATTCCGAGACTGGGGCAGAGTAGACACGTTTTCTTCGGGGAGCAGACAACGCTGGGCAGTTTGCCTTTCCCCAGCTGTGACCTGGGCGGGGCGGGTCACTGACAAGAGGATGGAGAGTGTGCTCGGGGAGAAGGTTGAGGAGATTGGGTGGACATCGGAGAGCCTAGAACACTGTGCCGGGGAGTTGGGGCTTTGCTCTCAAGGCCCCGGAGCCTGGAGGCTTTTATGCAAAGGAGGGACATCGCTGGGGTGTCTGTCAGAAGAAGATGACTGGACAGAGGGGGACTGGGACAGGTGCAGGGACCCAGGCGAAAAGCCAGGAGCACTCAAGCTAGCCCTGCAGCCCCGGGACCAGGAAGGGGGCAAGTGGTGGACCTATCTTGCTAGGCTGAGGGGTGGGGGTGGCAGTTGCTGTTTTTCCGGATGGGTGCTCAGATACGGAAGCTAAGGGGTCAGGTTCGAGGTAGCTGGGGCGAGAGTGACGTCATTACCAGAATCCGTGGTTGTAAAATGTCAGTGGTTCCTATTAAACTGATGTTTATTGAGGGACCTTCAGGAGCAAAACACCGTACTGGGGTCAGCAGGGGAAGGGGCTGTGCCCAGGAGGCTTCATCCCCTTCAGCTGCAGATGAGGGGACAGTGTCACCTGTTCCACTTCGCAAGGTCGTGTGTGGGGAAGACACAGAAAGTATGTCTGGAAGTGACCTATTCAGTTTTCACTGGCCGCCTAGAAGGGAGCCCTGAGCAGCTAGCTGGGTTTTTTTTCCGACACAAGGGGCTGAGGAAGCAAGGCAGCAGGGCAGGGGGACGAGCAGGAGAGCACCGGCCCACAGGCCCTGCCCCCCTGCTTCCTGGTGTGCTCACAGGACAGCCACGGTTCAGGTCCTTGCAGAATGGACCCGATGGCTTGCCAGCCGCTGCCCACAGCTCGGCCACCACCCCAGGGGCGCTTGGCAATGCCCGGAGACGTTTTTGGTTGTCACAGCTTTGGAAAGGGCTACTTCTGACATCTGGCAGGTGGGGGCCAGGGATGCTGCTGAACATCTCACAATAGTCAGGACGGGCCTCGCTGCCCCAGCAAAGGGTTGCCCAGCCCAAAAGGTCAATGGCGCTGAGGATGAGCAAGTCTGCTCTTAGCCTGTCTCTTCCTTCCCATGCCCGTGCAGTGAGGTTGAACAGGTGGTCACCAACATTCTGTGGTGGAATGCTTCCTTACGTGGACCTGTGTGTCCCCACTGCCTCTGCTGAAACACTGGTCTGCACCCCCCACTTTGCCTCGACACCCTAGAAGAACACCGCAGGGCCTGAGGGAAAGGAGCAAGCTGTCCCAGCTTGAGCTCGCGTTCTGCAACCTTGGACTCGCAGTGATGGACCGAGCCGTTCAGAAGCCATGTGTCCGGGAGGTGTCACTGTTTCCCCCTCAGATGACTTTGTCTGGTATTGAACATGTGTCCCTGTTGCAAATGTGTGGGGTTGCTGTCATGATCCTCCAACTAGATTTCAGATGTCTGTTAAGGAAAAGAATTGATGTGACAGTGGCTTGGATCCTAAACTTGTCACCACTGATGGTCTGTCCCCGAAGCTGTCAGATGCAGGGAGAGAGCCTGGACGGTGCTCTGGGGACAGCTGAGCTCTGCCTGAGGTTACTGAGATTGTTCCTGTACGGAAGAAACAGGGAATGTTTATAAATATTTTGGCAGCTACTGGCTTAGGTTCAAAACTCCTATTTGACGTAACGAATGATCTTTTTCGTATTCTAAAATTAATTTTTGGCTTAAGAGTTTTGAATCACTCGTACTTAGAAATGTACTGCTTTTGAGCTCATTGTTTCACTGAGTGGTGTGTGTGTGTGTGTGTGTGTGTGTGTGTGTGTGTTTTCCCAGCATTTCCGACATCTTGAGCGATTTCCCAACTCTTTTGGGGGAAATTTGCAGCGCTCCCACTCGGTCTGTAATTCACAAGCCACATCTGACCACCACACATGTGAATTTCATTCCCGCGGCACTTCCCGGCTGCAGCCAGCGTGTTGCACGCCCTGCAGGGAGAAGCGGCAGCCCTGCTAGCTGCCGGCGGGCCGGATACCCTCTCCTATTTAAAGCGGCTGCATCAGGGAGCGGAGCAGCTGCAAGGCACACAGGATCTGTGGGTACCACGTGCCTCCCTCAGAGCGGAGATCGTTACTGTCGTAGGGTCTCTTTAACGTTTTCCAAAATAGACACAGCGTCTTTGGCTTTGTGCACAAAGAATAATCAAGACTACATTGGAAACAGATGTGCAGCGCGGTTTTGAACTTGAAAGACCAAACTTTCTCAGCGCCGCAAGCCCAGAACCGAATCGCTGAAAAGCATTTCCGACCATTTTGTGTGCAGTCGGGCACGGACTAGCTATGTTTCTAGCACGGGACCGGGACAGGGTTCATGCGCTGGAAATGGGTTTGGCCCCACTGACTTAACTCCGCTCCCTCCTGCCAGCCTCCCTCTGGTCTCATGAAAGACGTTTTAAATTTAGCACAGAGCATTTCTGTCAGAACACAGCAGGCCTTCTCTGAAAGGGTCAGGGCACAGCCCTTTCCTTCCGGCGGCAGACGCAGGCAAGTGCATGGGGGTCGGGAGTGGGAGTGGGGTCCCCCGGCACCGCACACAGGAGCCAGACCGGCAGGAGCTGCCACAGTGCCAGGAGATCCGCACACAGTCCCTTTTCATGGGTTCAGGGGCTTTGTGGGGTGGGAACAGCCATGTCCAGCAGAGAGGCTAACGTTTTAGTAAGATTTAATAAGCGTTTATTCTTTTTCTCTTGAATCATGGACGTGTTAATATCTCTGTGTCTTTTGCAGAGGAGAGTGATACAAGTAATGGGTTTTTTAGATGTTACTATCTTATAAATAACAGATACCATTTGACAAATGCCATTTGTTGTTATATCCTATTTGCTTTTTTTTAATGTTTACTTTTGAGAGAGAGAGAGAGAGAGAGAGAGAGAGAGCAAGCATGAGCATGAACAGGGGAGGGGCACAGAGAGAGGGAGACACAGAATCCGAAGCAGGCTCCAGGCTCCAAGCTGTCAGCAGAGCCTGACACGGGGCTGGAACCCACAAACTGTGAGATCATGACCTGAGCCAAAGTCAGACACTTAACCGGCTGAGCCACCCAGGTGCCCCCATTATTTGCTTTTTCAATGCAGTAATTTTGCATTTTTATTTTTGGACACGAAGAGGTTGAAAAGGACATTTCCAGCCAAAATCTAGTTTAAAGATTAGCGTATGTTTGCTTAACCCTAACTCACCTTGTTTTATATTTTATTACTTTCAAGAGATGGAAATTACTTTCTATTCTGTTGCATGATAAGGAGGAAAACAAAGCATTAGAGTGCCCTCTCTTGTACAAAATGAACATTAAAATCCTTAAAATAATAAAGGCTCTGAAATGTAATAATCTTTTCCAAGAGATGATTCAGTGCAGACTTCTCTAATTCAGCAGGATGGTCAGAGCGGTAGTAATAAGTAGTGAGTGGACAAATACAAGGATTAGTTCCTTTCCTAAATCACATTCATTTATGTGCTCAGTATTCTAGCCCACTGAAGATACTTCCAAATATTTTATAGAGTATCTTGCCTCTGATTATGTTATATATGCCTTAGAAATAAATCTGTAGGATTCGTAATTTTATGGGCCTGTGTTGCTATATAAGAAAACTCATTTGTGTGTGTGTGTGTGTGTGTATCTTTTTTAATTTTCAAATAAATAAAGAAGGCCAGGATTTTGTAATTTGCATGTTTACTGGTCTCTTTTGATAAGATTTCCTTTATAAGCCAGCTTCTCTGGGGTTTTCACAACAGGGTAAAGAGGAAGAATGATTTGTTTTTACACAGTTTATCCAGCAGGCATTTGTTGGATAAAGTAAGATTCATCTTCATGAAGTTCACGAACGACTGCTGGATCAGCCCCCTCCTGCATACTGCCGCCTACTACCGGCATCTCCATTGTTTTGTTGTCCCCTTCGCCGTTTCCGAGATGCGACCTTAGGCCCATTTGCAGATGAAGAAATCGCTGCTGATGGTTTCCATGACTGGCTCACAGCCAGTAAACACCCCAGTCACGACCTTGAATCCAGGTCTGCCGACTCCTAGATTTGGGGCTCAACCAAAGGAAAACATGAGTGAGCAGCTCTCAGAGCCATGGATGGCCTGGGGGCACTGGGTTAGTTTCTGTCTGTTATCATCAAAGGAAGGTACTGCTTAAAGTTACGGGGCTGTTCCCCTTGGTGTGTGTTGTTTCCACTACAGTTAGTTCTCTGTGGGGTTTTTTTGTTTTTTGTTTTTTTTTTTAATTTTTTTTAAATTTTATTCATTTTTTTTTTTTAAGATTTTTTTTTTTAAATTTTTTTTTTCAACGTTTATTTATTTTTGGGACAGAGAGAGACATAGCATGAATGGGGGAGGAGCAGAGAGAGAGGGAGACACAGAATCGGAAACAGGCTCCAGGCTCTGAGCCATCAGCCCAGAGCCCGACGCGGGGCTCGAACTCACGGACCGCGAGATCGTGACCTGGCTGAAGTCGGACGCTTAACCGACTGCGCCACCCAGGCGCCCCTAAATTTTATTCATTTTTGAGAGAAAGAGACAGAGTGTGAGCAGGGGAGGGGCAGAGAGACAAGGAGACACAGGATCCGAAGCAGGCTCCAGGCTCCGAGCTGTCAGCACACAGCCCGACGCGGGGCTCGAACTCACGAACCGTGAGATCATGACCTGAGCCAAAGTCAGACATCTAACCGACTGAGCCACCCAGGCGCCCCTCTAACGATATTTTAAAATATCTCGGGGAATATGTTTGCTGATCAGCCCCCCCTTTCAGAACCTAATGCACCCCAACACCAGTGTTTCTCTGGAAACGGTAAATGTGTATGGCTTTGGTGTTTCTGTAGTTTCGGATGAACGGTGACAGAACACAGTCCTCTCTGCAGGCGTGAGCCGGGGACGCGTGTGTGCTGAGAATCCCGGTACCACATCATCACAGAGTGTTGTTCATTTCCACAGGCACAGCCCTTTTAGACAACACAAAACCAAAGATAAACACGAGATAGACCGGATGACTCTCACCGTGGTAAGGAGACTGAAAACTCCATTTTTTTTTTAGTATCTGTTTATTTTAAGAGAGAGTACGCGTGTGAGCAGGGGAGGGGCGGGCAGGGGGAGAGAGAATCCCAAGAAGGCTCCACGCTGGCATTGTGGAGCATGATGAAGGGCTCAAAGTCAAAAACCATGAGATCATGAAATCCAGAGTCAGATGCCTAACTGATTGAGCCACCCAAGTGCCCCTAAAGACTCCATCCTTAGTCACATGACAGTGTTCACGTTTCAGTTCGTTGGAACCGGTGTAGAAACTTGCCTTCTTAAAACAAATGAGCCGAGACACAATTCATAGAGGAATTCCTGACTGGAGATTTAGTGGAAATAGATGCCAAGGCAGAAATCAAGGTTTGCCCCCCATCAGTAAGAGAAAGATACAGGAAATCAAGAAGTAAAGTGAAGAGATCAAAGAAAAGGAAAAATTGCTGAGTGTAGAAGAGCGAGGAGACCTTCTTGTCTCCTGACCTGGTCCCCCGGCCTGTTGATTGTCATTGAAAATGATTAGTAATTGGGGGGCGCCTGGCTGGCCCAGTCGGTGGAGCCTGCGACTCGTGATCTTGGAGTCGTGAGTTCAAGCCCCATGTTGGGCATAGAGATTACTTGGTGGGGGGGAAAGAAAGTGATTAGTAAGTTTCCCATTTCTTTGGAGTAAATATTAATTCGTGGTGACTCTTCAGCTTTTAACACTCTTCATCCAAGAAATGGCCTTTTGGTCTGGTTGGGTGTCGGGGCCCTGGTTCCAGGAGAGCGTCTTCCAAATCGTGTTCTTTTCTCTCCCCCAGAACGTCGAGCTCCCGGAGGCCTTCTCCCCTGAACTTCGGGCCCTCCTAGAAGGCCTGCTCCAGAGAGACGCTAGTAAGCGGCTTGGCTGCCGTGGAGGCGGGTAGGCCCTTTTTTTCACTCTTCAGTGTCAGTATCATCACACAGAATACCTAACGGCGATTTTCAGTATGTCACAGATCATTCCTAGCCCCTAAAAGTGTCCCATTTCAGTCTAAGCGGGGGGGGGGGGGGGGGGGACAAACGCAAAAGCTGTCTTTAGTGTTTTATAATTAATGAATTGAAGGAGTCACTAACTTTTGAACTTTAAAAGTCGATCACGTGGGTGGTGGAAATGAATCCTGATGTCTCGCGGTTCATCTGGTGACGTTTTCCTAATTAGGTTTGTAACAACGGCAGCTCAGGACCCCGATCTGGCCGCCGCCCATTTTCACTCATGCGGAGCTGGCCGGCTGCTGTCTTGAACTCGCTTTCCAGCTGCTGTCCCTCCACTGGGTGAAAAGGACAGTAATACCTGGAAAGCTGACAGAGAAGGAAATGCCGACTTCCAACCATCCAGTCTCTCCCCACCCCCGGGCTGGCTCTTCTTCCCATTTCATAGGAAGCAGCTTCTAGAATGAGCAACAAGGGTAGTGAGAGGTACATGAGTAAGTCACGGGGGTGGAAGGCACAGCACAGAATACAGTCGATGGGACGGTAATAGTGACAGTCTGGTGACAGGTGGTAGCTGCAGCAGAGCGAGTAGACTTGTATCATTCCGTGTGCACCTAAACTAATGTAACACCGTGTGTCGGCTGGCTGTACTTCAACTTAAAAAAAGTTTGGAACAAAAAAGAAACAACTTTTAACCATGCGTGGTATGAGTGTATGTCCCATACGTATGCATACGTGTATTTTAGAGTAGCTTATATGTGCGTATACATTTTATACTGTATATTACACGTATATCGTGTAGGTAGCTGCGTAACGTGCTCATGTGCGTACTTTTTTTTTTTTCAAGTTTATTTATTCTGAGAGAGTGCGCACATGAGTGGGGAAGGGACAGAGAGAGGGAGAGAGAGAGCATCCCGAGCAGGCTCCACGTTATCAGCGCAGAGCCCGATAACCGGAAGATCGTGACCTGAGCCGAGATCTAGAGTCAGATCAGCTTGACCAGCTGAGCCACCCAGGTGCCCCTGCACACTTCCGTCTTTATTAATTTGAGAGATTATCCATGCCTGCTGATACAGATGAAGATTTAGCTCTGTCAGTACTATCTCTATAGCCTTCCCTGTCCACCACCCCTCAGAAGAATTGAAACTCTATGTTTGTTTAACCCGTGCGGTTTTTTTTTTTTAATTTTTTTTTTTAACGTTTATTTATTCTTGAGACAGAGAGAGACAGAGCATGAACAGGGGAGGGGCAGAGAGAGAGGGAGACACAGAATCGGAAACGGGCTCCAGGCTCTGAGCTGTCAGCACAGAGCCCGGCACGGGGCTCCAACTCACGGACCGCGAGATTGTGACCTGAGCCGAAGTCGGACGTTTAACCGACCGCGCCACCCAGGCGCCCCAACCCGTGGGGTTTTAAATGCTATGCTTACCCACTTGTGCCTGTTCCACCAACTACAAACAGGGTCTTGAGTCCCTACTTTAGAAAATGAGGGTCTTGCACTGTCCTCTTCTGTCCCACTGACTGCTTTCTGTCTCCGTTCGTTTTTATTTCCACCCGGTCAGGCTGATCCAGTTTGCCCAAGCCTAGCCTGGAGTGGCCCTCACTTTCGTTTGCGCTCTATAGGAGATCTCCATGTGTATGTGTGGGCTTTCGTTTCCGACTGAATTTTTTTCGGGAAGGGCTCAAACCCACGAGCTTCGGTGACAGCCGGCTGCTCAGTTTCTGCTACTCAGCACCCTCTGTTCTGACCTTCTCTCTTGTTGCCCTCCTGGTTTGAATCTGCTATTTACTTGATCCCATGCCTTCTGGGGGGCCCCCATCCCAACCCTCCCCCCGATTAGCTAGAGAGTGTTCTCAAGGAACTCCTTCAGAGAGGGGGTACGAGAGGTAAACTCTCCGTGTTCCTACACATCCAAAATGCCTTCCTGCTGTCCTCCAACTTGACTGCTGTTTTGGCCGGCTGTAGAATTCTAGATCGATACTAATTTCCCCCCAGATCTTTGGAGATACTGCTTTATTGTGTACAATAAAGCTGGTCATGGAACTCCATTATCGCTCATCACGTCCAGCACCGAGACTCCCGTGGACCGTCCAGGCTGGTGTTCTTCTGCTTGGGGAATACTGTTACTTTATTTATTTGACATTCGCGCTCTTCCATTTCCTTGGTTAGCTCGCAAACTTCCTTCTAGGTGGCTGTGGGAGTTTCTAGAAGGGTCATCAATGCTGCTGGCCCTGTGTATTACCTGTATCTTTGCTTTGATTCTGTTCTATTTTCTGATGGCTTAAATTTCCAATCCCTCTTCTGATTGCTCTTTAAAATCTTTAGCAGGCTTAATTTCTTTCAAATAGAACCTTTCAGAGGTTTCCCCCACTGTAATAGAATAAACAGCTAGCTGTAGGTGTTTTGGGATTAGATACGGAGAAAGAAAGTGTGTGTGTGTGTGTGTGTGTGTGTGTGTGTGTGTGTCTGTGTGTGCATGCACGCGTGTGCTAAGTGTTCCATATACAGAGTTCAGCCTGTGTCTCCAGCCTGTGGCTCACCATCCCCCCTTCCCCACCCCCTCCACACCCCCCTCCATACACACTGTGTTGAGCCTGGAGCTCAGTACCTCTGCCTCCCAGGCGATAGCTTTGCCATTTCTTGCCAACAGTCCCGGCTCCTATGTCCACGCCCGTCCTGTCTGCTGGCGGTTTTCCCCGATGCACTTTGTGGTGCATGTATGTCTCCATGTTCCTCTTCCATCATTTTAGCGGTTATTGGGAAGGAACAAAGCAAAATGCAAAGGGACGCCCTTTGACTTGGATGTCATTCATTCACTGAACACTTCCTGAACGCTCCCCTGAGTGCCAGCCACTGTCCTAAGCGCTGGGGCTCAGGCCGTGTGCAAGGTAGACACAGCCCAGCCTTCCTGGGGCTTATATTGGGTGGGGGTGAAGGACACTGTGGAAACGATCAAATAAATAGGATGATCCCAGACTGCGAGAAGAGCATGAGTGAGATCAATAAGGCAGTGCTGTCGCTGAGACCTCAGCCTTGGGAGGAGGGCGGGGAGGAAGGATCCCCACCGGAACTTTGGACAAATTGCCTTATTGTGCACAATAAGGCTGGTCATGGAGCTCCGTTATCATTCATTATGTCCGCCACTGAGAGTCCCATGGAATCAAGCTTCCCCGATGCACAAAAGCAAGGAGGCTGGGGAGCCAGGAGAGGGAGGTCAAGAGCCAGTCAGAGAGGCGGGGGGCTCAGGTAGGTCCTGCACACCGCATCCCCGAACTTTTGCTGTGAGTACAACAAGAAAGCCTCCGGAGAGTCTCGGGCAGGGGCGTGGGGAGATTGTTTGAATGAAAAGGTGATTTGGAGGCTGCAGGGTAGAGTTGGGGTTGCAGGCTGAGTGGTCTGAGTGCCGGCTGGGGCAGGGGACAGTTAGAGCCATTCAGGGAGCGGGGCGGGAGCCGGATGGTGGCAGTGGGGCATTTAGCATCCCCTCCATGATCAAAGACCCCACCACCCCCACTGGGAATCGATTGTCTTGAGGATCGGGGGTAGTAAGAAGTACCTTGCCCATGACTTGGCGAGGGCTGGGCCGTGGAGTGAGGGGGAGGTGGGGCGTCGGGGGTGATCCGGCTCATTGGCCTGAGACAACAAGTTGTGAGAGGAAGTCGGTTCTACCGACCTTTCGCCCCATCGAGTGGTCATGCCAAGTAGCCAAGTAGGCACCGGGTGGGTGGGCGTCCCGGTGTGCAGGACAAGGTCAGAGCTGAGGACACAGATTGGAGAGCTGTCTGCAGGTTCGGGGCGCTTGAAGGCCCCAGCAGGGTGAGGTCACTCAAGGAGTGAGAGCAGAGGAAGGGGACCGAGAGCCAGCCCTGGGGACTCTGCCAAGGGACAGGGCTGAGGGGCACCCTGGGCAGAGCTGGGGTGAGAGCCCCCAGTGGGGCACAGGGGCCGTGTGTATGTTTCCCCCACATAGGCTTTCCTCATGGGATACGGCCCCTTTTCTTCTGCATAGACTGAGCTTTAACGGTGATCTCTGGGCAAGCCTGTTTCTTCAGTTTATGAGGAGGTTTGGCGTGCGCTATGTTCCTAGATTTCTAGTTTGCTTCTAAATTAGTATCTGGTGCCTCATATGCCTGCCGTTTGATCTAAGATGCCTCATAGACATTTGCTGTAAACCTCCTCAGTGTGAAGATCTCTAATGTAAATTCTTACTTGAATCGGTTCTCATGATGACAGAATCCCATGTATTTGTACATCCGTGACAACTCCTAGGTTCTCTTAAACTGAAATGCACATCCTCAGTCAATTACCTTACGGGATAAGCTGCCTGGCCTCCACATCCAGTATTTCTAAACATCCCGTGTTTTCCTGTGTTGCTTTGAAAGAAGCCTATTTTCTTTGCTTCTTAAAGAACTGAAATAGTCATTCCCCCGTGTTCTCGCACTAGGAGACAGTTTTTTGCAAAAATATTCCTTAGGTTTGCAAAGGCACGCTCACCACTGATGTGTTTCTTCCACAGGGCACAGGAAGTAAAGGAACACGGCTTTTTCAAAGGCATTGACTGGCAGCATGTCTACTTACAGAAGGTACTCTGTCTGGGACCCCACGCTGGGCACCGCCACCCCCATGTTCCCCACTTCCTGGGTCCATCCCCCAGGGTCCCGCCCCAGCCTCCCACGGCCGCCGGGTCATTCTCGCTGCCATCCAGCCGACTCCCTCGGGGCCCGCTTCTCCCCTGGTTTCCCTAGTTTCAACGTTGTGAAAATATCTGCAGTATAAATTAACAGATGCTGAACTGCAGTTGTTATCTGATGAATTCAAATGTCCAAATAACTGAGACACTTTCAGCTTTCGCTCGTCTTTTTGACTTCCTGTCTCGATCCGTGACTGTGTCTTCACATAGCACCTATCGAGGGACGACAAGAAAAGTTGGTCGCAAATTTACACCTGCTTTCTAGCCCAGCACCACCCAACTTTTAAGGATCAGTGTGACTGGATGTAGCATAACTCCCTCCCCTTAACTTGGAGATATTTTTATATTCCCATTGGTTCGGGAAACCACCCCCAAATTAAGGTGTTTTTTTTTTAAATGTTTATCAGCTTCGGATTCGTTTTTGCATGATCTCAAACAGTCCAACCATGGAGGGCTGACGCTCTGTTAAGCCCGCCTGATGTGAGTGAAGGAGTGAGCTCTGGCATAGCTGGCATTGGCCTCCAGACGTCTGTGGGTGTGGAGCCCTGCTCCTGGCCCCCAGCGAGCGGAATGTGGTGCCGCGTTGTCTGAGAGATCATGTTTTCCCAAAGTTCAGCTGGCGGCATGTGCAGTCTTGAGACATCATTGTATTCGGCGATGCTTTAAGACCTTGGACGTGAATCTCCCCCCGCCCCCCCCCCCTTCAGTTTCTCTCAAACCTGGGGTCTTCTCTTAGGGATGTTCCACGCAAAGCTCCTCTGTGACATATGTGTTGTGACGGGAATGAGCTCGGCTGGAGTGTCCACAGAATTCAGCCTGTTGGTATCCTGCACCACGTTCTCACTGTAGAACGATAACGTGGGTCGAACAGGCCGTCAGGTGATCTGATAACTGAAACCTTCCTGTTTGGATCTTCCAGTACCCTCCACCCTTGATTCCTCCCCGGGGAGAAGTCAACGCTGCCGACGCCTTTGACATTGGCTCATTTGATGAAGACGACACCAAAGGCATCAAGGTACCCTTGTGACGTTCGCCTGCAGGTGCTTTGAAGGGTGGGGAGATTTTCGTCGGCAGTCAGACGGGTGGCTGTCTTCGTATCGGCTGGCTCTGGGATGTTACCAGTGAACGTCCACACATTTGAAGGATGTAGCCTTCAAGGAGCTAAATTAGAAACTATGAAAGCTCTCCCCTGGCTAATCGTTTTGTTCGATAAGCTGCACGATGGTCAGTCTCTTACAGGTTTGGAGATACTTGCAATTGAACTAGAACTCGCACGTACGTGAAGCAGAGAAAAACAACTGTGTGATAGCAAAGACACTTTGCCTGGCGCTGGAGAGCCAGCCATCTTAATCCTTTTAAGTATTCAGATCTCCGTGCGTCAGGATGAAAAGAGCAAACAGCCTGAGCCGTTTTGCATTTGTCAATCAAAAGTGGAATAATCACTGTGGTGGTTTTTTTTTTTTTTTACATAATCCTCTGCATTTTTCAAACTTTTGTTCATATCATTATGCCTCTCAGTAGACAAGGCATAATTACAGATGGTGAGTCATGGGAGAAAATCATCCTTTTCAGGGTGCTAAGTCAGAGCATATCACCACATGTCGGCTCATGTCTGCCCCCACCTCCCCAGCTTCCCCCAGGACCTCCCCATCTCAGCTCAGCTGCCTCATTATACCCTGGTTGTGTAAGCTCCCCCCTCACTTTTCCTACCAAGCAGCTCCCCCCACCCCCCGTCCCCCGTAGCAGGCCTCAGCCCTGCAAGCACACGCACCTGTGAGGAGCTGTAGCTAGGGACACGCAGAACTGGAGCCAGTGGGGCACGGGGACAGAAGTGGCAGATAAGTGGCTGGAGGATGATGGGAAGGTTGCTGGGGAGAGGAGGGAAACCGGAGACCGGAGACCGAGGGCGCTGGGACCAAGGAGTGGCAGCCGGTTGGAACTGGCTGTGTCGGGAAGGAGGGGCGGTCAGGACCAGCTTCCCGGGAAGGGGAGCTTGGGCGAAGGGGAAGCCGAGAGGGCCCAGGCCACTTCTGTGGTCTGGTGCGGTGGCCGCCCTGGGGGACCGCGGTGCAACCAGTGCCCAGACGCGTGCCCCACCAGGCGGCGTCTGCAGCCTGGACGGATGTTCGAGTCAGAGGCTTAAGTACCGCTACACAGCCAGGCTTGGGGCAACAGGGTCCTTTAAAAGGATTACTGCCGTCACAATAGAGTTTTGTCACCATCACATGTACTACCGGCCGTGAAAGAGTGCCAAAAATAAGACGGCTATGATGTGGCAGCCCAGAGACATTTTTGGGGTTAAAAAGGGATCCTCATACTTTACGTTTTGTAAACCATAATCGAGGCTCTGGAGTCCCGCAGACCGGGCTCACATCTGCACTTACCAGCTGAGTGACTTTGGGCCATTCAGGCAACTTCCCGCGCCTCGCTTTTGTCCCCTGTGACTGGTTTGGACGCCCGGGTTTCCCTGAGGTAGCCTCTCCAAGCCTCCCGACAGGTAGTCCGTGCCTAAACTAGGAGCTCCGATCAGTGTGGTTTTCGTGCTTCGTGGCCAAGAGCTGAGGACGATGTCGCCCGGGATGAGCAGGGGCGTGTGGCCAGTTGACTTCCCACGCACAGATAGGATACTTCTGAATCTGTTGCCTTGCTAAGGATGTTAAATCGTACCTGTCTTGATTTCTTAAAATAATAAGCTTCTTGATTGCGACCAAGATCTCTACAAGAACTTCCCCTTGGTGATCTCCGAGCGCTGGCAGCTGGAAGTAGCAGAAACCGTTTATGAAGCAGTAAATGCAGACACGGATAAAATCGAGGCCAGGAAGAGAGCTAAAAATAAGCAGCTTGGACACGAAGAAGGTAAAATAATCAGCGTGTCTCAAAGTATTTCCAATGCGATGAATTTCTTAAAATTTCTTGTAAAGCTGAAAAAGTATTTGGGTCATAAAGTACTTTCCAGGGGTGGCGGGGGG